>NC_071570.1:69832870-70132870 GCF_026979565.1 Vidua chalybeata
GGTAAAAGAGCTTGGGATGCTGTCCTTTGGCTCCACAGTGCCCAAGGTGACATTCTCCAGTGTTATGTCCTAGAAATCGAAACCTGACTATTTTCTGTTCAAAGACTGACAGCCCAGGCTGGTTATCTGCCTTCTGACCCTCATGAACAGGCATTCCAAGGTGGAACAAAAATATCATTGCTGTAAAGTGTAAAAAGTACAGTGATGTTGTCTTGCTGTTTATAGAGCTGTTCAAAAGTTCTGCAAGAAGAGACAACACAGGTCCTTCAGGGTGTATAACCTGCTCTCCTGCTCATACAGAACCTGTCTCTGCCACATCCACAATGCAGCCCTGTCACAGTCACAGGAATCACGGCCAGATATGTTTCTTCAGAATTTCCAGGTTTTCAGTCAAGTTTTTAGTCTGTTTAGCTGGCAGCCCCTAGGAAATCCTTGTACCTGTCACAACCTCTGCTCCCTTGTAGGACCATGTAACTTCTGATTTTCACATACATAAATGAATGTCATAGGAGTTTCTGCTATTCTCAGCTGTCACAAGCAGCACCTAAACATCTCTGACACTTGAATCAGTCACTCTACAAAAGTTTAAAAGTCTAAATAAAATCAATATGAGTGCTTGCTTGCCCATCACTAATAACACAGCATTTCATCATTAACACTAGAAATGCCCAATGCAGAAAAATATTTCAGTACTGCATCAGGGTTGGGAATTTAAATTCCATTTTTTATTTCACAGCTTTATCAATGAGTGAAGCCAATTTTCAATAAGTCAAGCTTCCCCATTTTCTGAACATAGCACAGGTTGCATCTCATTTTTTCTGTGTGAAACAAGATGAGAAGAATGGAGACATTAGTGATCTATTGACAATAGGTTTATGAAAATACTAAGTTTGATAATCACCCTTGAAGGATAGCGTAATTTCTTTCCTGATAGCATTTTATCCTAGAAAAACATGTTTTTGCAATAATTTAATAATAGTAAATAGCTTCTATTTAAAACTTTTTTTTTCAAACAAAAATTAAAGTAATTTAGTAGAACACATTGGAAAAATTTAACTATTACATTTTTAGTAAACAATTTAGTCTACACCAGAAGCTGAAGTTGTCATGCATGTAAACATTTTGACTCATCTAATATTAATCAAGAATGCATTTGAATGTGCTATGCAGAGAGTAGGAAAAAGCAAAGAGCATAATTAAAAAAAAGGGTAAAAGACAAGGGGAAGTCAAGATCCAAAGCAAGTCCCAAAAGGCATCTACAGCATGGATTAGTCAAAATGTAATGTCACTAGTGCAGAACACACAATTTATTTAATTATTTAATTAGCTGCAACAGAGACAGGGGGGGATGGGACCACAACAAAAATAATCCACTGGCAAAGTTGTTTGTAGAGCATAAAAATACACAGATTCTTTTTATCAAGCTTAGAGCGTTCTGTTTGCTCTGTGTGGTAAGAAAAACCCAGCAGGTGAGAAAACATACAACTAAAACTTCAAAATATAGAGCAAATAACACATATTCAGGAAAGTTTGGTTGCATGTTTTTGTTCAGTCATCAGTTTAATGCTGTAATGTATTTTTCACATTTCTTTGGATAAGTTAACAGCCATTTGAAAAGACCTAGCATAGCTCTAACAAACACTGAAACTTTTGATACACCCACAAATGCTTTAGGTAGCAGTTTCTTCTTTTGTATGCCTTCAAGGATTGATACATGCACAACAATAAAAGGTTTATCTTCACCCAGATGAGAATAAGGTAAAGATTAGAGAGAATTTAGAGGTACTTAATTAAAGCAGTTACCCTGACAACATCAAGCAACAGTAAACATTATAGTATAATACAATAACTAGCTTCTTATAGTTATCCATTTGTCTAGACATGCTCTGTTTCTGTGAACTCATGCTCATTTTCAAAACTACAATTATAAATCTTTCTCACATGCTGTCCCAGATCCTTGAATAATTCCTTTGATTTCAGTGGAATTAACACCAGATGGAGATCTGGGCCAAAGATTCGAAAGTCTAAAATCTTCTTGGCACTAAATAGATATTTCTCTTGGCTTCATCCTTGGAGTTTCTCAGCCTGTACCCCTAGTCCCTTAAGGTCTTCTGTAGTTTGCTGAAAATTCAGACCTGGGAATTAAAAGTTGCTCTCATTAGGTCTTTTCCCACTCCTTCCTTTGCTGTCTTAGGCTTTGCCTGCAGACACCTAATTTCACGTTGACTTTTTGGAATCTTCCTCCAGCATTAACTTCCTCTTCAAAGAGGAAGTCACATCTGGCTGAACTCAAAAAAAAAGGTGAGTGACATTTCATGTTCAGCTGCTGAAGCAGGTGATTGAGAGTCAGAACTGGTTTAGGGTTATCCAAATATTTAATTCATCCTGTGTGTTCCACACACACACAGATACCCAAAATATCTCTTGAAGGACAGAAACCAGCTCTACACAAACAAAGGAGCATTTCCCTTCCAGATGGATATATAAAGCTGGAAATGTTCATACAAGTACAGCTCCAACTATTGATAGCAAGCCACTATTCGTGGTTCTAAACAAATCTAAACATTATTCTCTACGCTAGCTCAGTTTTCTGCTTCAGACCTGATACTAAGGGTTTCATATCCAGGAAGCATTTCAAGGATGTTGTTGTGAGAAGTATACTTAAAAGGGTGTTGAAAACCCTTTTTGACATAAGGAATAAGCTTTGTAAATTCTCCAAACATGAAGCAGACTCAGGATAAGAATTCTCTAGTTTTGAAACATTAACAGTGGTTTTTAGGTAGCTTTTCAAGTTAGTATCTCATACTTCTTCTCCATCGATTTTAGTGAGTAATAAGACCCCATTAATTGCAACACATTTTATAATAACTTCTCTCTTTACAATTGGACCTTGCATATCTCTCTGATACTAATATGGCACAAAGGAACAAAATTTTTAATTAAAGTGAGTAAGAGGCTTGTTTGATTACACTACAGACAATATGCTATTAGTCTAATTTTTAAAAATACTTTTGCACTACAAAGTGCAGGAAATACTAGTTCACTACTACTTTTCCTGTGTTTATAAAAGAATTATGCAGTGATAAATGCAAGTTTAAGGCAGATAAAGACAGAAAGATATAACAAATTATAAAATATTTGTGTTTGTCCCCCCAGCTTTGTTCTTTCCAGTTATAATAGATTTTAACACACTGGTTTTCCCAAAGTTTCTGTGAATTTTTATTTTTCATCATATAGCTAGAGATGCCAGTAGAGTAAAAGTTCTACCCAAATGCTATTAAGCTAGGTAGACTGTCACATTTTCATTAGCCATTTCTCTGTATAACTGTCAAGCAAAAGAGAACTCAGAAAAGGACAGCAGTCCTGGTGCTTGCACTTTTCTAATATGTATTATCTGGCTATTTAGACAACTATTTCTAACTAAAAAAAATTTATTACTTTTTCCTCGATATTACAGATGGTCAGATGGCTCTGACTGCATCTCACATAATAAGAGTTCATGGTTTAAACTGTTAACCCAGGGGAGTCAATAAGATGCAAAATTCTGTACAGAGTTTTTATAAACCTACAGGGCAGAGGGATTCAGGAGTCATGAGTTCCATCCATGTCCGTTGCTATATAAGGCTACAACTAATATTGCTTCTTAATTTTGCTTCTAATTAATTGCTTCTTATAGCTTAATTTATTGCTTAATTAATTGCTTAATTGCTTCTAATATTGCTTATGGCTCAGAAATACTGCACCCAAAATTCATGAAATAGAATAAGAAAAGTTTTAATAATATTAATGCTTAAATAATTTTCACAGAAAACACGTGGTCCAGCTGCAAGTGTACAGGTGTCTTAGTCATTATATTAGCAAGAATAAATCCCACTAGCACTTCCAGGGCTCACTTTCATTCAAGTATGTTCTTCTAGCCTTTACCCTACCCATCATGCTGCAATTACTTTGATCCTGCAGCCAAGAGGAATCCAAACCTTTTGGATGGAAAGGGCATTAAAAAAATAATAATAATTTTGCCTTTGACAGTGGAATCAATGACTTCCTATATCTTTTTCCTTAAAAATAGTTTGCACAGCATGAAACACTTTATAAACACATTGAATTCAAATTGCAGTAGCAAAAAAAACTAAACACACACCATTTTGATGTTTTGACTGTTTCTAAAGTAATGGAATGTTATTTCCTAAGGAATAAAAAAATTATTTAAAAAGACAAAAAAAAACCAAAAAAAAAACAAAAAAAAAACCACAAACAAACCCAACAAACAAACAAGCAAAAACCCACAAACAGAAAAAAAACACCCAAGGAGTAAGAACATTACAGATTTCTGAGTCAAGAACCAGGTCTTCAAAGTGAGAATGTGGTAGACACAAGAAGCACAAGGTCAGACTTAAAACAGTTCTGTTCCCCAATAAAGTTTCACTTAAAAAGAAATCTTCTTCATTGAAAGCACTTACATATCTTTGTACCATGCTCCTGCCTCCTTTTCAGTCTCCATTTGCTTCTTTCAGTGCCTGGACTGACTATTTCACTTCAATAAAAGCAAGAACATGTTGGAAGTGAGAAAATATACCAAAATTGGTCAGATGTGTCACTGTCTCTTGCCACAGACTATCTTGCTACTCCTTACTAAACCTACTCTGCACTACTCACTTTCTTAAAACAGACATTAAATCACAAAAAATACTACACATTAATCCTGAGTCTTATCTCTCTGTCACTCAATAGGTAAGCACTTTGTTCCTCAATATTTCCTTTTCTAGCTGTGTACTCACTTCCAGAAAAATTCTGCTGGGGAGGCGAACTAAATCTGCAACAGGTTTTACTTAGTCCCAAACTAAGAATGACTTTTGATATTTTTTTTTTTTTTTTAATAAAAGAGTTCAAACTAACATTAGCAAGCAAACCCCAAGACAATTCAGATATGAAAGTCTGTAACTACACTATGTCATCACAGAGCTTCAAACCTCAGAAAATACAATTTCTCAGCTGGAGAGGAAGGATTTGTCTAGTAAGTTTCAATACACCTTCCTATTTTTCTATATTTACTTTGTGTCTTATTATATTCATACTTTACTGGCTTCCAAGCTTCTAGCCTTTTTCTCCCTTTTGCAGAAGAAGATGCAGTCTTTGTACCTCCTTCCAGTTCAAGAAATTTAAATATATTCAAGGAATTCCCTTCCTAAACAAGTTTAATTTCAGTTTAAAGCTGATCCCTACTAGAATGTCAGCAGAAATTCAGGCAACTAGAGTATCTATTTGATCTAGACTTTGAAAAAAGCCACAAAAAAGCTTTCTCATGTTGCATTTAAAACCTTTCAGTGAGTAATGCAAATTTCACCTGTGTATTATACTACCAGTTGCATCTTGTCTAGTTTACCGTATAGGTTCCTCCACACAAAAATCAAACATTCTTTTTTTCCCCTTGGCATATGCTACTCTGTACTTGGGCAACATCAACTTTCCTTAACTACGTTACACTTGAAATACTATAGTACAGCATTTTTGGTTGTCACTGGTTTGTAACAAGTTTGGCCCTTTTACTTGAAACAGTCTTAATTCTAAAATATCTGCACAATCTCATGGCCACAAATAACCATTATTCTCCACCACAAGCACTTTCTAATTTGTTTCATGTAACTCAATGACCCAACAGGTCAGATCCTTCATTCTAATTCCAAGGTAGAAGCCCTAGGCCTCATTTAAAAATCATTTGGGGTCATTTAGATAACTCAATTATCAGGTCATTTCATTCCAATCATTTGCTTTTCAAGGGAATATTTCAGGTGCAATTGATGGTGTCATAATTATTTTGGGTCATTTCATCCACCTTAGGAACATTTTATTACTGTAAAGATCCTCTAAAAGGCAGTTTTTTGACGAAGCTCTGGGTTAGGTATTTACTTCTTCCTAAAACCTGATTCATTTACTGGTCCAGTTTCCCAGTTTCTACAAGTTGTCACTTGTACTGAGTACAACAGAGTTAAAACACTTTTCTTCATATAAGAAACTTGTCTGTGTTCTTGTAAATGGGAAAATTCATCATCAGGTTCACCACAATAAAAATAGAAAAATCTTTTCTAGTGAGTATTAAGCTACATCAGCGACAAAAAACAGTATCAGATCATTTTCTGTTCAAAAGTATCAGATTGCATTAAACACCACTTCAACCAGGTTTCAATTTCATCACAGTCTCTAGGTCAATGTCTGCAGTAGCTTAATGCAGATATTTGTGAGAAAATTTGCTACTTGCTTTTTAAAATACTTTCACAAATTGCTGTGCCCTGGGGACAAAACCAAAACCAAAACCAAAAATCAAACAACAAAAAAAAAAAAAAAACCTCACAACCAAGAAATAAAAACAAAAAACTAAAAAACAAAACAAAAAAAAAAAAAAAAAAAAAAAAAACACCCACAACAACAAAAAAAAAGATTGCCACTGCCATATCTCCAGATACCCTTTTGTGCATAGTAGCAGGCCTAATTCCTATTACAAAGACATTTTTGTATTTTTATCAAGCTTGTACAATCTCTTTTGGACCTCATGAAAATAGCATCAGTACCTCAACTTTTTCTCAGCTACTACTGTACTTAGAACTCTTGCTTTTTGAATGGAAAAAATAGATTAAAATCACAGTTAATCTGGAACACCTGATATAGCCCATATTTGGATCAAATTAGAAATAGACAGCAAAACAACCTGTTTTCTTTTCTTAAGCATAAAGAATCCTAAAGGCAGAAATACAGAAGAGATGTACAAAGAAACATTTTGGGGAAAAGGCAAGATAAATCTTTGAAGATAAGGCAATACACAGAATCAAAAGAATGTATGAGAAATGATAGACAGGGTCACAGAATATGAGAAATAGACGAATATGAGAAAATTAACTGGTGCAACAGGAAAACCTCTATTTTGTATATTTTTCAAACTCTTTATTCTTAGTGGTTTGAGTTGCTTTGGAGAAAACAAGGCAGGGGGCTGTACAAAAGAAATAGCAGTTCTACCAAGCCTACTTGTAGGCACTTAGGTGAAGTTAACAGCTGACTCCTAACTAAATGCTAGAGATTCTAGATGCACACCTTGTAGTGATTGGAAAAGAATTTCTTCCTGATGACTGCAAAAATAATTTTCTCTCTGAAGGATAAAGGGCCAAGAAAAGAAGAATGTGAAAGTGAATTAAAATGGAAAGAAACAAAATGTTATCATACAGAGGCAACAGATAATTTTAAAAATATTCTTAGAATTATTAAATTATTCAAGGTTCTTGAAGATGCAGAAGTCAACTCACCATAGAAAACAAAAAAAAGATCCCTGCTCCATTAAAAATATCCATCAAACAAAATTTTCATTCTTTCCTTGGGAAGGAAGAACAAGTTCCAAAAGAACTTTTCAGGCTCTTCTTCCAATCACCCCAATATTTGGTTTTTTATCATTCCCTCATTTTATATATGAAGTAGGACAAAAGGGAAAATATGTGCCAGAACTAACCAAAACTTAACTAGACTTAGAGGAGAATTAAAGATAATCTTAATCCTTTTTTATGTAACTGAGTTACACTTAAGGGTCAATTTACCTCCAATGAAAATACATGTCCTGAAGTGTCTGAAAATTTCTGCCCCAACAGGAAAATACAGGAACTTTCCTATTTCTTCTTATGCTGCCCAGAGTGGTGGCATAATTCCTGCTGTCTGATACTTTAAAAATCTGGCACTGTAACAACACACGAGTGGGAAGATGCAAGTCGTAGACCCAATTCTGAGAGGGGAAAAGTCATATCCTGTGACAGGCAGTAGGATGCAGCAAAATGCTGCAGAGGTGACAACACTTGTAGTTCCCACAGCTCTGCTTTGTTCCACATTCCTTGTTACGGAGTCAAGGAAATAATGTGGAGAATCTGCAAAACTCGTGTATGGAAGCAAAAGACACAAGCACTGCAGAACACCCTGTGATCTCCCCTGACCTCTAGTAAGTTGGAGTGGTAGAATAAGGTAATTTTTTATTCTTCTGCTGAGTCAGGCACTAAAAAAATAGTTTTGAGACATTATCTTTACATATTTATCAAACTGTTCTGAGAAAAAAAAAAGTGACCAGGGAAACAAGCACCCTGAAGAAAAAGCAGTACTGCCTCATCAACAGAGTAGTTCAGTAGTTTAGATCTTTGCTGCTGAGGCACCACCAAAATTCATTCCTTTCACTGACCAGTAGTGACATGGTCCAAGCTTCCTACTGTGCTGGAAAGTGCCTGAGCTGCTGGAGTAATGCTGAGCTCTTCACTTCCTGAAGTGTGTGTCCTTCTCGGGGCACAATTTGCCACTGAGAGAACATCTCTTTCAGTCACTCCTCTCCTTCTGCTTTTCCAGTGGGGAAAAATATCACTTCAGAGAGGATTGCTGGTATCTCACGGGTTTATTGTTTATGCCAAAGAGAAAATCAACAAGAGATAGAGAGAGCACCCTTGGCGTAGACTATGCAATGGCCTGATTGCTAGGGCATTCTTTGGGGAGTTAAAATCTGCTCAGACAGAAGGAACTTGGCTCTCCAACAACTGGCTAAGAGCCCTAGAGACAGGGCTTCCAGAAGAAATTATCTTGAATTTTCTAACAGTATTTTAAAACAACTCCTTAATTTCTTTTCTTTACAAATGTCTAAAAATGAAGTGTTTGCTTTTATATTGAATTTTGACAAGACAAACCCAAATAATTTTGGTTTAATTCTTGGTTTGGTTGCCAAAATGCCAAAAACTTTAATTACTTACAAAGCCTTGTAATTCAGAAAATACCATTTATAGGTACTTCATTAATATCAACTAGATGTGTTGCTTTTCTTGTATTGTTTTGTTACTGGAAGCAAAAGTTTGACAGTCTCACAGAAGGATTGGTGAATCTTTTTTCCAGCTTTTTAAATTAGCCATGGCAGCATATTCGAAGATTCAACATGCTTCATCAACAAAGAAAGTGATTCTCTAAAGAAGATTATAAGCAGAAACCTGGCAAAATTCTGCATTTTCTTCCATGCAGACATGTCAATATATCCAATTTGATTATGCTGATGCCTTTTACAAACTATAGTGAAATAAAGATTTTCAAACATGTAGTGTCTTGTACAGCCTTGTCTGCTGTTGAATGGCTGTTGAATGGCTATCCAGTTTTTTTCTATTAAATCTGAACCATTGTTATTTTTGTTTCTTTACCTATTGTATCATGCTAACATGAAAAAAAGAGCAGTCTACAGTGATTTATTGCTGATTGACATTTCTTTCTTGACTTCTTTCATTGCCTTCTGAGAAACCCAAAATTCTGGGTGGATAATGCTACTATTTTAGCAATTTAAAGTGCTTAAGATGAGAAAGTCACAAGGGGGGCAAAAAATTATTAAGACTTTCTTCTTAAATGCTGAAATCTGACACCATTTTATTTTGCATTTTTCCAAGCTCTATTCCAGAAGCGTAAGAACGGGAAAATGATTATTCAGCAAATTAGTATCTATATCATTCACTGCATGAGAGGATTTCATGTTATCTGATTCAACATAATTGCACATTTTGTGTTGGACTCACACTATCATGTATATTTATGTCAATTGGAAATGGCTCATCCCTCCCTAGAAATTACTGGACATTATTAATTATCATAACATAGGAGTAAATTATAAGGGAAGAAAGATGTAGACTCATCTGTCCTAAGCCAACCAGCTGAAGTCAGACTAAATCTTAGCAACTCTAATAGCACAAACCTGCATAAGTTTTACATGAACTCAGAGCTCTTTATGGATCAAATAACACCATACTGCATAGCTACTTCAAAGCAATCTGAAAATAAAATGGATATAGAGTTAATTAATTACAGCAGGACCTATTTTCTTTGATGATGTTCACAAAATGGCTAATCAAGGGGCAGAGCTGAGGAAAATGTGTATATAGATATAACCTCCAGTTATATACCTCAAAAAGTCAGATAGGTCCATTTTCAGACAGCAGCACAAACTATTCACCCAACTACTGTAATTCAAGACAGGAATTGATTCAGCTGCCCATAAATTATGAAATGGAAAATACCTGTTATGATGAGTAAGTAGTTCAGTATATTTACTGGGTCTGTGAACTTACTAAGCACTAACTCTCTTCTACTTACAAGGTTAAAAAAAAAAAAGAAATTGTGTTTCATGTTAAAGTACTTTATTTCTTTCCCAAATTAGTTCTCTTCTGGAAGATAATGCTTGATAGTTATCCATGTAATACTTTCATTATAATGGAATAGAGAATAACTGCATTAGGTGCAAAAGAGATATGAACTGTAAAGGTCGCTTTCCAGATAATGGGATTCATCAAGGAGACTGAGAACGTACTGGGCAAAATTCACAATGAGCATCAATTTCTTTCCTTCACTTCAACAATTTTTGGTGGAGAGAAGAAAGTCAGACTCACAAGTTTAAAAGAGGTTTTTAGTTGTCAAAATGAATTTGCTCCACCAATTTATAGGCTTTTAGTATGGCTGTGAACAGGAGATGGCAACCAGCAAGATCTGAATTATGAAAGAAAACTCTCTGATTCTTTTGATTTTGGTGGAGAGAAGAAAGTCAGACTCACAAATTTAAAATAGGTTTTTAGTTGTCAAAATGAATTTGCTCCACCAATTTATAGGCTTTTAGTATGGCTGTGAACAGGAGATGGCAACCAGCAAGATCTGAATTATGAAAGAAAACTCTCTGATTCTTTTGATTTCTGCTAATGCATACTCAATTAATTATTTTTACAAGGAAAATCAAGTTCCCCACTTCTTTTCTTTTCCATTAACATGAGTATAATATCTTCCCTGTATTTTGCTTTATACAGCCTCTTTAATCTTAAAACATTTTAAACAGTTATTATTTGCTTTTTATACTTGATGAAATTAAAATACAGGAAGGCTAAAGACCAGTTCCTGTGTCATGCGCAAGCCTGAACCATCCTGAAGAAGCAAAATATTGGTTGAAACAAGATTATTCTCAGATCACCCATGCTGCTTTCCTTGCAAACCAATGAAGCTAGGGGAATAGGAAAATCCAGCAATTTTACAGTTTCTTTTTTTTATCAAAATGAACCTGCTGACACTGTCCGCTTTTGACACTGAGAACTGCAGACACAGTAGTCAATGCTCATTTGAATCAGACCAACATAATCATTTCTCCTTCTGCCAATACAAACAAAGTCCTAGCCTTGCTCAAAATAAGCTGAGTTTTCATCTGTAATAGGGATATCTACTGAGAACTAAGCAGAAAATCTCAGCATTTGTACTCTTTTGATTTGTCCACTTTACCAGTCAAACTGAGAAGTCTGGAACACACCAGCAGTATTGCCTTATGGTCCCAGCTGGCCTACTTTTCCACTTCTGTTCTGTTTTGGCAGATCTTTGCTGGGTAGTAGTTGACATTGTCACTTTGCCTAGTCCTACACTATATAGCATTTTAACAGAGTTTTCAACATGCTAGAGAGGCATTAGAGTCCCTTTTCTTTTGGTGAACTTATTGAGAGACCTGAACTCTGTTACCATTATTTTACTTAATTATTAAAACTGTAAAATACATTTTTCCAGAACTACTGGTACATCTTGCAAGCACCCGAGAAAAGAAACTTTCCAATGCACCACTTTTAACAGGAAAAGGGGGAGTCCTTTTTTTATTCTTCTGTGCCTTATGACAGGTGGAAGAGCAGCCAAGAACTGCTAATAGCACTAATCAAGCTCACAGGCTTGATTACATAATGAAAGCAAAGCCTTGAACAAGCCATTAAAAAATGTATTCTAAAAGGTGTTATTACTGTGTACTAATCCCTACCCACTCCTCAGAAGAGAAGACTTTCTTTGGTGTTATTATGCCTGTTATATTGGGAGGCTGATCATTTAGCATCTTGATACAAATACAAAAATATATGAAAGGAACTCTTACACATTTCTAAGCACATGGTCCAACACTACCAAATATCGCAGATAATGAAATTCAGAAGTAATGGACAGAAGATTCTTCCTTAAAATATATCTATTCTCAACCATTCCGATTTCCCATAAGATAATTTTCAAACAACTAGAAACCTGACTTAGCCACCAAATCATAATGATATAGTAGTATTAGCTTTTTATTTAATGCATAGCTAAATGCTGCAAGGCAAATGAAATTGCCTTAGAAACACCTGAGACCAAACGCTGAGCAATTTTATGGACACATGCAACAGCAAAATATCCCTGGCTTATATGCCAAGAATTCAACGGCTCTCAGTTCTGAAAGAGAATGGACCAAGGATCTGGCTCACAATTTTATTTCTGCACAAAGTGCTTCTTAACGTGACAAAACACAACGGGTGCCTTTGGCATTTCATGTTAATGCTAATCGACAGTTGACAGTTTTCCATGAACCTCACAGAGAAGAGAGTTGCTGGTTTTCATGAGAATTGCACTCTGATTATCACCTGACAGCATATGCAGATTATTCACATGGACTCCTGGAGACGGGCTTTGCACGTGTCAAAGTTACTTTATTTTTCAGGAATCTTCAGTGTATCAGATATTCATATATTCATGAAACATGGCTAACTCAGGAGAGCTGGTGATGCAGTCAAATATTTCAAATTAGTATGAAAAGTTTAAAATTTTTCTAAACTCCCCAACTGAAACAAAATCCCTAAAATCTTTCATTTCTACAAAGTATTGGTGTGGGATTTTCACTAATGCAATCTGTTGTTGGTGTTGGGCTGGGAGGACTCGCTTTAGATTTAATTTCTCCTCAGGCAAAACCTAATACAGTATTTGAATGCTTTGGTGTGCTCAGAATAGCTTTGTTATGGACTGAAATCCACCTGGATTCTGCTTGAAATGGATAGTCAACTTAGTGGATTAGTTGGGAAGGTAATGAAAACCTTTATAAATCAGTAGTCAGTAGACTATCTAACGGATCAGAGGAGCTTTTTAATCCATCTCTAACTCATTAAAGCTACAGTAAATCCCACTGAACTCTGCTACAGTTAGCTCTATGTAAACTCTACTGAGTTACAGAAAATTAGCAAAAAATGTTTCCAGAAAGAGAGACCCACAATATGCTAATGTGTTTTGTTTCTGTATTTTCCCAGAATTGACAAGTGACAGTCATTTACCTGATGAGTGTGCTTAAACATAGGCAGATATTTGAAAATTAAGTCGGTAAACAAATTTGTCTGAATATTTATTCCTATATAAAACATGTATGACTATTCCTAAATACAGCCCAGGCCCTATTAGAACCAAAATCCATGGTCCAAAGCCAGTTAAAATCAAAGGAATGACTCCTGTTAATACCAATGGCTATTAAATAAGGCCACAAACAGGGAAAATCCCCACTGAAAACAGTGGGAGTTCTGCCTGCATAAACTCCCCTTGGAAGCTGCTGGTGCTTTTTCTTCTCTCATTTCTTCATAAATATTTTATAAATAAAACTCACTGAACTTAGAACTTGTACATATATGCAACACTTTTGTTAGGATCTTGCTGGTCTTAGCAGACCTTTCTTTTACATATTTCTATGCCACTTCAAGAGTTATCTGGAGATAGAATCTCCTTTTGAAAGCAAATGCTGTGGTTGGTCTTGACACTGTCACTATAGAGAAGGTATGGTAGACTAGAAAGACCTGTTAATTTAAGTTAGCTTATCCATTAAGATGTCAACCTAGGTACATTTTTACCCCTTTTCTGACAGAAGAAAGTAGACTTTCTTTCAGAGTTCAGTAAAATGAAACACTTTTTCTTGTTTCCACGCACAAAGAAACATAATACACTAAGCATCCTTTTTAGTAAAGTTTAGTAAGTGTACTGGGAGATTCTGTTAAATGTCATCTGAAATGTCTGCCTCAGAATGAGAACGGTTTTGCAGGGCTAATATTGCAGCCTTACACCAGATACAGTGCAATTAATGGCACGCAGAATTAAACTGATAAACAGGCTTCTGTCATCTGAATACATTTTTTCATGTCACAGAAAGCCAAATGCTATTTTTGAGTAAAGAGACATTTAAAATTTCTTTATGAATTGTGGATTTATAAAATGTCACCAAGAAGCATAAAGCTCCTTCAGATGCATTTATTAGAACATACATATGGGAATGTTTATAGTTATATTGAGAGGCTTAGAAAAAAATATTTTAGGCATTACCTAGTTAATTGTCAGTGATTCCCATATAACCATTTCCTTTATCTACACCATTAGTGCTTTCTGAAAATAGTTTGAAATATTAGTTTCACTGTTTTGAAAGTCCACAGCTCTTTTTGTATAATTTTTCCATCCACTTCTGAGAAATAGAATATTTAACAAATGTGAGAAATAATGCCACACATAAAAAAAAAATGAAAAAAACTTATAAATTGTGTGAAAAAGCTACAAAATATGTTATTTGAGCAATAAATAAATGCAATACAAAGCTGCACAGTGACAAGGAAAAATAAATGCATAATATCCAGACCTTAAATAGGCTGTTTTTCACGTCCTAGATCAAGTCCTAGCACTGACAACTTGTTGTGGGTAAGACAAAGTGGAAGGAGAAAAATCTTTAGCATATGATGCTACAACAATTTCAAAGCTATTGACAAACCCCAAAAATCAGATTAGTGATCATGCAAGGGACATTTATAGGCAGTATTTTTTGACAAAACACCTCACAAAACTTAATTGTATCTGAGACAGAGAGAAGGGCAAGAGACTAAGAAAATATGAAAAACAAATGGCAAATAGATGATAGAGGAAATCAGTGAGAAACAGCATATGGACCTCTTTCCACATCTAAGGCAAATATTTATATTTCTGCTTTCTACCACATTAATGCCTAGGATGATCTAATGGTAGAGCTGAGCTTAACTTTTCTATACTGGTGAAACGTAAGCAAAACTTACACTCTAAATATGAAAAATCAGCTTGAAAATTTACGGCACTGCTCTGTGAAGGATTCCCATTACATTTTTTTCAACTGTGCAAATATATGAATATACTACAATTACGGACAGATACAAACCTTTTTTTTTTTCTTTTCCTTCAGAATTGTTTTTGTTTTAAAAAGGAGCTTAAAAATGCAAGCTATTCATATTGATTTAACCTGGAGGTGAATACTCAATGAGAATAGGGTTATGTTCTAAACTCTTTGCACCCCTCTATAGCAGAGAGGGATGGAAAATTATGGTCTCAGCCTATCTGAGCATAAGCAGGCTACTTGCAAGCTTTTTTGATATCTCCCATTCAGGACAAGATAGATTACACTCAAAGCTTGAGGGTGATAGGCTTGAAAGCTATGCCAAATTTGTCCAGGTTTCAGGAAGACTGTAATTCCCCTTTTTTTGCTGTTTTTTTACCTAAGATTCCCAGAAAGAAAAGGAAATGGTATGCCAGAGTAAATTTGAAATACAGCAGTTTTAATTACACCAGCAAAATGTGGTTGCACTGGGGAATGCAATTTTTAATCTCACTTCTGTCCCTCTTTGTTCTACTGAGTTAAAGGATGAAGGTATTATAACAGGAGTGTAACTTTTCACACAGCCTGTGTAAACTCATGTCCCAGAGTTCAGGTGCATCACAAGTGTAACTGCTCTGAAGTATCTTGACCTTTTAAAATAGAACAGGAATATATTTAAAAAGTGAGTTCCAGATAAGTTAGTGCCATTTGCTTTGAGGAAAAGTGAGGAAATCTGGACCCACAAGAGAAAGAATGAAATTTATAAGCAACTGTATTCACTTGGATAGGTCAGTCACAAAGATGATTAAATAAAGTTCATTGTCAAAGCATGAGAGATCACCCAAATCCCATCAATATTGCTACTACCAGCATCTTTCGGTACCTGGACATAATTTACAAATACTGTGGCTAATTTACAGAGACAGGATGAATATTCACTGCAAACTCTGAATATTCCTCATTGTTCACTTTGTGTTTGGTAACATACATCTTGACACAGAAGAATATAGACTCTACACAGTAAGCAAAGCAACCATGCTTATTGTCAGGGGAATAAACTTTACACTCTAGCTTTTGGGTTATTATAAAAAGTGTCAGAAAGGTTAATCCAATTCCACACTATAGGATTCCCTCAAGACTCAAAAGCAGAACTTAAAAAAGTATAATCTGGTCTCCTGTGTCTGTTAATCCTTTGCACCAATGATTAGTTCCTGTTTGGGTTAACAAATAAAAAAAAGGATTAAATGAAGGTTAAAGGTTCTCTAAGCCTGTTTCCTTTTTTTTAATTATTATGAATAAATCATGATGCTAACAAAACTTAAGTAGGGTTTTAGAGCAGCAACTGGAAATCTCCGTCTTATGATGAAATAATGTGTTCCTTGGATACATAAAATGCATTAGGCACAGTTTCAAATAAAATCAAAGCTGGTGGGTTACAAAGGTCAAACAAATTAAGCTTTCTTTTAGATTTGCATCACCATCTGAGCCCAATAACATGCTTCTTAATTGAATAGTAAGCACTGTCAGTCAACCTCAGCCAAAGCTCTGATTATGTAATGGCTTTCAATTGTGATTATTTCAGTGGAGCATATGGAATACTTCACATCACACATTGCTAGCTTTGCTACTGCTGACATCTTAATCTGAAGTGGAAGCTGTTTAAAGTCCTCTGATCTCTCAATTGTTCTAAAATATGAGCTATTTAAATACATATTTCCCAGCAATTAACACCTATCAGTAGCAACGGACACTTGTTTTTTTGCACCATCTGTAAGTTTATGGAAAAGTAGTTCTGCTGAAAATTTAAAGTCTGAAAATTCACTCCTCTTTTGTTTTCCATCTTTTATGGCTGGTATACTATATTTCTGGTTCAGTAAATGAGAAACCTTTATTTTGAACATTTGTGGAGTGACTTCTGTAAGACATTAATGTCTCAAAGCTCTGAAGAGCTACCTACAGGAATAGGTAAAAACATGGTTTTGTTATGTGTATTGATCTGCACACCTATCCTATCCTTCTATGTAAATATAAAGTCAAAGCTACATGAAAACAGATACATAAATTGGCAAGATGTAGAATTATTGTGTCATTACAGGGAGATTTTTATTTTAATTATATATTTCCCCAGTGTTCATATTTTGGGCTGGGTGGAAAATGTACCTTTATGTTGCACAGTACCTGATACATCATGAGCACTACCAGCAAATACAAAGTAATAGAGATTACAGTAGTAATTCCAGTAGAAATTACAGTAGTAATTCTGCCAGTTCTGCTGCATCAGTGCATTATAATTCCCAAAAGGAGCAACAGATAATTTCTTTCCCAAGGAAAAAAAGGAAAAATCCTGGCATAAACTACAAGCCAAGCCAAGGTCTTTCCTAATACTTTGATATTTGCATATCATTTGACCGATACCTGATTTATGACAGCTTCAAGTCATCCATGAAGGGGAATATGTAAAAATGCACTTTAAATTATACAAACCATACATTTCCATTCATGCATGATTCTTTATTTTAGAAATATCTTATCACTTCAGTGCAGCGGTTTGGTTTTTTGTTTTTTATTTAATGATGATAGACAATGTATGTGACACTCCACATAAATGATTACTGAAATAATGTGCTTATCTCTTTCTTATAGATCTTTATAAAAGCCAAACGCTCCTACACTTTTATTTTCTATGGCTCTGTTTTAAAAATGTGCACAGCAGCAGGGAAATAGTCCAAAAGCTCAACTGAACTGGAATGCTTTTGATGTAAACTCTGCCATCAAAATGCAGGGACTCACAAGAAACTGAACTGATGAAAACAGTTGAAAACATAATATATTAGTGGTTTCGTTTACCTGTGTACTCTGTGGAGCTGGAAGCTGGTCTACTGCTCTTTCTAAGAGTGGAAAACAATATCATTCTCTCTGTAATTTCATCCCTGTAACTCATTCTAGAAGAGATTTTAAAGGAAAGCAATCTGTTAAGGGCATAATGTTCACAGATCAATCAAAAAAAAAATCAGATACTAGTCTCATTTCATTCAACAGAGTATGTATGAGTCAAAGATTCTAAAATGCTAATCTGGCATGCAGTCTACTCTATTTTACAAAGAAAACTGGAGTGTCCAAGAGGGATAAAACTATGGCTAGAAGGAATACAAAGAACATATGACCATCAACTCAGTTTGCAAACAATACTCATTTGTGTGTGTAATTGAAGAGTGCAACTATTTCCCTTCTTATATATGCAGAAGAGCAAGATAGAACCAAAATGCTGATCTTACTTGTAAATTTCCTGCTTCTGTCATTAAAAAAAATTAGTCTTTGGTTTCTAATTAAAAAGAAAATCTCTGATTTGCTAGCAAGCAGCAATATGCAACATAACTGATTTCTTCCTGATTCACAGCTGAATATACTCACAGTCCTAACTGACTTTTTTTTAACCTTAATGGTACACCAGCATTCCAAGTAGCATGAAATTACAGTCTTTCAATCACTTTTCACTGAAAATAGTATTTTTCAAAAAATTCGTTGTCTTTCCAATTGTCTTGTTCAGTTAAGACTGAATTCCAATACAGGGTCCTCGCTCTGTAAAAGCTGAAAAGTGCATCATCCATTGCAGCTGAGGTTTTTCTTAGAGTTACTTCATGCCTCTTCAGTATGTCAGCACAATCTCTCTCTCTACTCTGTGAAAACTTGCACTTAGGCAGAGATGCCTATATGTTGCATCCCGGGTTTGGGTTCAGATTAGGGGTTCTGATATGTGTTAGCTAGCCGAGTTGTGTGTACCCCCGTGCACCCCCCGTGTTTCCCCCTCCCCGCGGTGGTTTGCTCCAGGCTGCCTGCCATTGGAGCTTCCCCCCGCCACTCCTGTAACCACTCCCTGTCCCGTCCGGAGCATTCGGTGTCTGTCACCCCAATTCCATGACCCCGTTCGCCCGGAGCCCCGTGTCCGCCCCTGCCGCGTCCCCGTTGGGTGCCGTTGTCCACGTCATCGCCACGGCGCCTGTCCCATTGGGTGTGGGGGGGCTCCTGCTCCCCTCGCCCCACCCCTGATAAATCACCACGCCTCCCCAGTCTGGCCACCATTTCCTCCACGTGGGCACTGGGAGCGCAGGTCACGGCTTCTCCGCCGCAGCTCACCATGGCCATTAAAGCCTTCCCGCCTCCCTCGAGGGTGAATTGGACAATTCCTTCCCTCTTTACCAATGTCCCTCGCGTGTGGCGGTGGAAAGCTCGGCCAGCCCACCTTCCTGGAGTGCGCGGCGCCCGGGAACAGCGGTGAATCCAGTCTCCGGAGGAAGGCGGTGCCGCTCCAGGTGCCAGAGCTGCCCGGAGCCAGGAGAAACAACGGAGAGCTGCACCTATATACAATTTGAAAAAATTTAATCTGTTTACTTCTCAGAAAGCAATTTTCGTTATCCATGAGCAAACATATTTCATCAGTTTGGGGGGGGGTTTGATCATTGCTATTAATTCAAGGCAAATGTCTAACAACGATACTTAACTTCTGGGCCAGCACATTTCAATGCAGACTTGATGCGTATCATTGTGCTGGGTGCATGTGCAGTGACTTGAGAGGCACCTTTATGAGAGGGGCTGGGGCTGCCCTGAGCTGGACCCAACTAATTCTAGCAGCTCAAGCTGATCCACCGCAGGGCACAGCTGAGCCTGGCAGCCAAGCCAGATAACTGTCTTTGGGAAAGTGCATTTAGGAGAGGGGAAAATACACACATGGGGGTGACAAAACAAGAAAACAAATGTGAGAAACAGCAGTGCAGACACTAAGGATAGAAAAAAAAAGGAGGACAGGAGGTGCTCCAGGCAGAGATTCCCTTACAGTCCATGGAGAGGACCTGTGCTGGATCAGGAAAACAATGTGAGACAAAGAAGGACTAGAGATGATCTGTTACAGATGGACTACAGCCCCCTTTACCCACATCCCATTCCCTAACTCCCCCCCCTTTTTTTTTGTAACCATCTGAATCTCTTTTAATCAGTGATAAATTAAATTAAATTAATTTCCTCCAAGTACAGCCTAGTTTGCCCATGACAAACTGATAAATGATCTCCCTATCTTTATACACAAACTTTTCCATCTTACTGTCTCTCCCCTGTCTCACTGAGGAGGGGGAGGAAACACAGCTGGAGGGGGGCATCTGGTAGCCAAGCAAAATCAATTCACAACCATTATACATCAATAAAACTAGATGAGACACAATCTTAGACACCCAACTTGATCTTCAACTTCATTTTAATATCTTGGTTAATTTTGTCCAAGTTCAGAAAAGGAAAATAAAATTATCTCAGTATCTGTCACTTAAGCAGAACTACAAATTGAAATGTATATTTCATCAACTTCATTCTTTTTCTTCCAAAAAACATTTGTAAAAGTAAAAATTATGCAATTGTCAGTTTTTCATCTCACTTTCCTCTTTTCCAAAATTATGTGAAGACACCCACATATCTGTGACCTGATGTTAATCCCAAACTGTTCCAGAGGAAGGATGGAGGGCATTAGACAGTCCTGGGACACTTACAGAGCTCTTCCTACCACCCCTTGTCACGTGTGCTAGTGGAGATTCAGCAGCATTGTCTCTGATTGTGGAAAACGTATCAAGAAAGGTAATTTAGACACAGACCCTCCAAGCCATCTGCTGGCAGCACAGGTATTTCGTGCCCTCTGTGGATTTCTCCTCTTAGTGAGGGCATGGCTACCTTTCATTTCTCAAATCAAGTAAAGCTGCAGGTCATGATGACCTGAAAGGCAATCCAGCAACTATTACTTTCATATTTTTTCCTAGATGAGCAAGTATCAGCTCACTGTCTAAGCTTAGACTTTTGGCTGCAAGGCGATTACATTAGACCTCATGGTATTTGAAAGCTGTGCTGAACCATACCTACCACCTACTTGTAGGACTAAGAAGTGTTTGGATGCACTTGAAAATAGATTTGTCTACCTAGAGCAATCGTGTTAAGAACAATAGAGTATTTTCATGTTGAATCAAGCAAAGTTCATAGCCCAGAAAACATTAATGGACAGTGCTGCCCGAATGTATTGCATTTCACATTGCCATGCCATTAATTTTTAGGAACATTTTCCCAATCCATCATTTTGCAAACAAGATTTTGTTAACAATGTGCAGCCAATTGCTTATGTAAGATTTAACAATCATAAATACCTTCCTAACTGTGAACTAAATTCCCTTCCTAACAGAGGGAAACCCACATTAACAAACCCTGCTCTGCATGGAGCATTCTGATATTCAATCAGATGAATTAGCAGTTCAAAAAAGTTTACAAGAAGACAGATGGCAGTCAGTTAAGTCAGCTTTATCACATTACAGCCTCACAGACCTGTCTGTTGCATTCTGTCAATGCATGGCTAGCTGCAGGGTTTTCAGTGGAACTTTCTTTTCAGAAAAAAACTCTTTCTGAATCTTTACTAGTAGATTTTCCATCATATGTGAAAATATATAGCAGAACCTTCCTTCATTTCTCTCCATGTTTTTAATCACGTGACCTTTTTCTGCCTCTTTGCTTCATGCTTTTAGTTACCATTTCTCCTATCTGCTTTTTAATAGGAGAAAATTAGGTGAGTGTTGGTAATTACAAAATGAAGTGGAGAAAAAGGTAAAAAAGGCAGTGATAATCAAGATATGTTTCTTTTTTCCTACTTGAAGATGAGAAATTAGTTATTTCAGCTGTTCATTAGTATTTCCCCTCTTCTTTTTTTTTCAACACACAGCATTCAAGCCATTTCCTGTTTTCCCATATCATTGTTCAGTATGATTCTCCACTCAATGAACTGAATGTGACTACTACTAAACATATATGAGATCAAGCAGGTATTGTCAGATTGTCAGTCAGACAACTGTAGACAAAAGGTTAGATAATGATTAGAACAGAATTCAGTGTTTTCTGAATCCAATATGCAGTATTAAAATATACTTGGGTTTGAGGCTTTGACAGGGTTTGGAGCAATTTCATTTGTTGAGGGTTTATAAAAAAGAGGGTTTATAGAAAGAAAAAAGATGACAGAGAGAAATAACAAGATGTTTTTCTCTGTTAGTACAAGGCTAGGAACCCCAGCCTTTTTACAAAGTGTTTGTGACTAGTAAGTGAGCAGAAAGGTTTGAATGTTTGATGTAATTAAGGTTGTCACCTGGGAGCATCCCAACAAAAGATTAAAGAGTCTGGGTTAAAGCAGAACATACATTCACCCTCTTTAGTTTTTTTAAGGAATTAAATATCCTTGTCACTTTCCAAAAGGAAGTTTTGCAATTTGATTTACTGACCTTTTCTCATACATGTCGATAACTTCCCAGTTTATCTTTCCATGTAAATGGATATCCATTTTACTGTTAAAACATATAAATTTCCCTGTTATAGAGATTATCTTGTGCTTACATGAACATGTAATGTGTGTAGACTACTATTTATATGTCTACATACACACACATGCAGACACAAACAAAACCAGAGAGGATCAATACTGAATGAGAGAGAGAGAGAGAGAGCCAAACTCATGGATAGATAAAGATACACTTTCATCTTGACACTTATGATGATAATTTCCAATTACACTTGAGTTAAATAACTGAAAATCTCACTGATGTAATTTTCAGTCTACATCTAAACTACAGTTTATGGAACCTGTGATACAGGGAGAAGGAACTCTACCCAATAGGGACAGCATGGGAAGTGCAAAAGCTGCATCAGCTAGAAAATTGCAATCTTAAGGAAAAGAAATTCACTCTCATCCAAGGTTTGCTCGTTGTCTGAAGTTTTAGGTAGTTACATTTTTTTAATGTCGGTTTTCTTGGGGTTTGGCAGTATATGGTTTTTTTTTTTTTTATTCATGAGGAACAAATGGACTGCAAATACAGAGATTTTGTCCAATACTGTCACATCATTCTCTTTGATGGTGCAGGAGAAATGGGATAGAGATTTATGACTTCATGAACAGCACACTCTTGTATTACATGCCACATAGTAAGTTATTGTTTATTGTACTCAAATGTGAGATATTTTGTAATGCACCTATATATGTGCATGCACATGTGTTTTCTATGTCTGCATTTTTGTACAAAAGCACATACACAGACAAAAACATGAATTTAAAATCAATGTGTCATTATTAATGAAGAAAGTAGCAATGTCTCATCATTTTCAAAACCGTACTTTCCTGTAACTATATCATGTTTCTCTAATTTATGTATGTCTGAATAAGTTGGCTCTTCAGGGAACCAGAAGGATCTCGCAGAGACATTTTTATTTTCTTCCCTCACATACATATATTTGTGAGTTTTACAGTGGAACATCTCTGTGTTTGTTTCATTGAAAAAAGCACCCTGAATGTATTTATTTGATGCAGACTGTATAGAATAACTTTACAGTCTTTACACTGCACTGAAAATATCTGCTACAAAGAACAACAGTATGATCTTCCCTTAAAAACGAGACAGACAAAAATAGAAATTAAAATAAACAAACAAAACAAGCCTCCACACATTCAGATGTCATAATTGCCATATATTCTATGCTATTGATAATCCACTGTTTTATTCCTTTTTCAGAAGAGAAGCTTCCTTTGTAAAAAAAAAATTTTTTTGATTTTCATCCTGTAGTGTAAATAGCTCCCTGGCATACAGGATCTTGTACTCTCGACTAACAAAAGAAATGGCCATTCAACAACAGTGGGAACTTAACCAACACAGTAAGCAAAATGATCATATAATATTGCATTCAGTCCTAGTGTAAACTTACAAAGGAAGTACCTTAGCAAGCTTTTCTATTACATATTAATTTTCTAAAGAAAATATGGCTTTCTGAAGTATGTAATCTGATTTTAAAAGGGCAAAAATGCAGTAATCTTTTTTAAAGAGTCAATTTTAAAATATGCCCATTTTTGCCAAAAAAAATGATATTGATAAACTACAAATTTAATTTAATATGCATTTGATATGGAAAACTGAGAATTTCTTGATTAGGAATTGTTCCACTCTTTTGGTTATAACTTAGTCATCTATCATACAGAAAAGAACTGTGAGCTTTTATTTCACAAACACATAATGTTGTATTTGCAGTGTGCTGCTGCCTGCCCTCAGACAGTGATCAGAAAATGTTCACATTTCCATATCTAGCAAAGACTGTGGATCTCTGGCTCCTGTGGAAGTATGAGGGGGAAACAACAACAGAATCTATAGGTGGGTACTCTCTGGTGAGGCTAATATATCTACACAGACCAAGGATTATGTAGCCATAAAATTAATGACTCTGTATTTCCTTCACCCGCCCACACTTCTGCAGCCTCTCATGCACTCACACCCCTGCTATGTCATGGTTTCACAGTTTTCATAGGATAATGGTAAGAATTCCCTTCCCAAACTGCCTTTGAAAGGCATGTGGGATTCTTGGAAGTGCATAGTACAGCTCCAAAGAAGATGTCAGACCACTACAGACATTGGGTCTTCAAAGACCCTTCTCCACCTTGTCAAACTGTCCACCAAAGGTAGCTCAGTGCTGCTGCACTGTGCATCTCTTCAACTCTGAGCTTGCAAGTCATCATGCTTGTCCAAGATTGAGAAGCAGGATATTTTCTGTTGCCATCTGTGTAGCAGTTGTCTTCTGGGCAGTTTTCCTTAGCTCCTGTTAATGGGCCCATCAGTGTCTTGCCACATGACTCAGAGATAACTCCCTCCAGGGGCCATTTCTGTTTAACAGGTGATCAAGAACCCACTGCGTGACTCAGAATGACATCAGCCCATTGTGAAATGCTCTGCCCAGGGGGGAGGAGCTAAGCATTCCCACCTAGATATATTCTGGGATTTTTGGGCAGAGAGGCAGCCTTTCCACAAGTTTCCAGGAGGACAGAGCTGGGGTTTCCACTGGATGACTACACCTCTTCTACAGGACCACTGCTCCAACAGAAACCACATCTGCCACTCCAGGAGGACTGCAGCCACTCCAATTTGGACTGCTACCAACACACTGGCCAAAGTAGTGTCAGGTTGTATTCTGACTTTGTCAGTGGTTTTCCTTTTGTATTATTGCATATATTTTGTTTCTTTTCCCCTTTTCCCAATAAAAATTGTACTTCTGACTTAAGAGTCTCTCACTGGATTTGCTTTCAAACCAGAACAATGCTGCAGAGCCTGTGCCCAGGAATAGAGTAGCATATTAAGGAACTGTTCCACAGTTAATTAAACAGCAGTAATTGCCAAAAAAATGAAAGGCAACAGTGGCTACAAAATCAGGCACTGTCTACATGCCTGAAATATAAAATCCAGCAAAAATCAGTATGTATAAATAAGAATCAATTATCTCTCTATACATTCTCCTTTTAACACAGCAACCCTGCATGTGCAGTTGAATGATGTTCCATCAAAAGATTACAACACTACGTTATCATACATCTGGGTGTACTCTCGTATACTGCTTTGGCAATTTTCCTGTTTTAAAAGAAGATACACCAACAGTGTGACAGATAGCCTGAAGTGATGGGTAGCTGAGAGTAACAAATAATGTGTGAAAGCCTACAAAATGTCTCGTAACAACGTTTGGCACAGCTTTGCAGTGCTGCTTTAGAATAGATTAAAAAAAAAGTCATAATCTCAGTACACTATTCTTCTCCAGTGTTATTCTTAACCACAACTCTGGTACTTCCTTGGCAAAAAAAACTGGAGCTAAAAACAAAGACCTGTATGTGCTACCAAGATTTTACACCAAAAAAAAAAAAAAGAAGTTTTCCGTTAACAAAATATATTAAGAATAAAATAAGGCATAAATAGATTCCTTTAGATCAATCTGATAAGTTTTTATTTTGTTTTTGAACTAGATTTTCTTCTTTTATGCGTTTCTTTTCAAGTAAAAGAAGTGTCGTCTCTTTTACCAAAGAGGGGAGAGTGAAGAAACTAACCCCAAACTACAGACTGCTTTTTGAAACTATTCAATTTAAACTACAGTTCCAAGTTAGTTCACAAAAAGGTAACAAAAGACTTCCAAATTTTGTTTATGTTTTTTGATGAACTAAATTAAACTCTAAATGTATTTTGACCATCTAGCTTCTTTCAAGAATGTCACAAGTGGACATATGTGGGCATATGACTCCATCTGGACTAATATTTCTTGCCTGATACACTCAGACTAAATTGGAGCCCTGCCTGAAGGGAGATAAATTTCTGTAACACCAAAAAAAAAAACCCAAAACAAAACAATATTTTTTTTTAAATCTATCACCTTATTTAACCTATCTATTTATAACTACTAAAGGATGAAGTATTATTTCAGTATTAGTGTCACACACCACATAAAAGGATTAATTTACGTGTATCATTAGGAGAGGTTGTTAAAATCAAGGCTGCAGATATTGATGAAGATTGGGAATTGTAGTTTATCTGTGCAGTAAAACACCAAGTCTTTAGCTGAAAAAGTCAACTAGCAGAGGAGAAAGCCCTTTTTGAATAACCTAGAACTAAGGACATCAATCTATTTCAAGGATTGCCTCAGCTAGAATTCTAAGGTAGGCATGGAAATAATGCTTTGAGCAGTAAGTCCTGCTTAGGTTCTCCCCAAATTGAAATGCCTACTCCCTTTGCCCTTTCATGGCCTTTGGGTGAACTAGCTGGCAGTGCAGGGCTGCTCAGTCCCTGGGCACAGGGATCCAGCCACTGCCCACCGTCCACCTGCCCCTCTGGCAAGGCTGCTGCCACCCCTGAGCCTGCCCCATGCACCCATTTCCTACCCTTTCCAAAGGAAATCACCCTCTGCTGCTGAGAAATTCTGCAACCTTATGCTACCTCCTGGTGCATAGTGAAGTGCAACACTGCAGGCCAGAGCTTCCCACAAGGCTGAAATTCACTTCTTTATCAGCTATGCTTAAAATTTCCACTACAGCTTGAATGAGAAAGGTGAGAAGAGATATTTGAAGATTTGGTAGATCAATATTACTGATATAAAAGGTCTTTCTAGATAATGTTATATACACAGTGTGAAAATTCTACGCTGAGCATCATTCCAGCTGTTTTCTAAAGAAAACTATTGAAAATCTTAATTGATATGAATAAAGTCTACATAACTGGAACCATATCTGATACACAAGCTTTTTTGTAGAATTTGGACCCCTTCTCATTCAAACTCTATTGGTTTGCCTCTAATAACAAACTGTTATTGGAGGCACTCGCAAAAGGAAGATGACAGCACAATCAAAAGCAAAATACCTCCCATCAGGCATCCTCAAGTGCATATGGAAAATCAGTATCTATGTTCTCAGGAAAGTATTCCAAACAACTCCCAGTGAGAAATTCTAATAGTTTTGCATTGTTCCTTGCAAGAAGCAGGAAAATATTAAATGAACATATTCACTATGGACTTCAACTCATTTCAGTTACTGCATATTTCTTAAATATCTGAATAAAAAATTAATTTGAAAAAAGGGTTTTAGAGTTTGACTTTTTCCAAAGCTTTGCTATGCACTTGAGTGAGCCAATGCGGTGTTCAGACATTCAGTGAAGACACTGGAGTTTGGTGAATGATCCCGTTTGGAGATACCTACATGAGACATATCTTTCTATTAGGTCTGCACAAAAATAATTTTAGTCTAACTAATATAAACCAAAAAAAAAGAGTGAGATTAACTGACACAAGTGCCGGGTGAATTTCCAGCTAGCCCTTTCATGGACTGAGCCGAGATTGGCCACCCCTGACCTTTATTGGTCCAGGTGACAGTAGAGCAGAGCTGCTAAATGCCGGAGCAGTGAGGCTGCTCTCCACAGCACCAGCTGTATCCACACCAAGGATTGGGACAAAGAACAGGGAGGAACCTTTTGTATGGTTTCCCAAAAAAGTTTATTCCCAGAAAGAGTCACGGACAAAAGCCACAGAACACAGGCTTACATCAATTTATATATGGGGGAAGGGTTTCAGGGGCAGGTACAATCTTTAACCAATAGGGAAAAGCTGGGGGAGGAACACAAGGCAGGGAATACAATGTTTAAACCAATAGGAGATTACAGGGGAGGAGGGCAGTTTAGACAAGCCAATGGGGCTTTGAAGGATACATAAATGACAGGGAGGTTTCTAGAAAAAGGGGCAGGTCTTTGGGAAAATGGACAGCTAGGGCAAAACCAACAACACAGGGGGGAAGGAACAATCCATTAATGACAAAACATGCTATAACAATGCAAAACGGGGTGGGGGGGTTATAGAACTGAATTACAATTGAAAACACACACCGCAACAACCAACTTAGGTTTTTTTTTTTTGTTGCATACATTCTGAGCATAAATTCTGAGCATCTAACAGACATGCTGGATGCTTCCTGTATAATTATTGCCCAGAGAAAGCCTTTTAAATTTTGATGTATACGTATGACTATCATATTTCTATCTCCAAGATTTGAGTTACCTCATTTGTAAATGTATCTCCTCATATTCAGATAAATCATCATTGATGTCTAACTTATTACTGCCTGCCTTTTCCCATAAAGATAGACTATGTTTTGTGACAATCTTATGTAAAATGCTGCCTGACATGAATTCTGCTAGCTTTAGAAAGGCAATATAATAATATTCCACCAAATTTGTCTAGACATCAAATTCCTATTTTTTAGATCCCCAAAGTTATTCCATAACTGCATGCATGAATTTTGAACTGTGTAATTTATTTTTATAGGAGTCTGTAGAAATAAGAGTTGAATTAAGATAAAAATTTAAAGAAAAGCACTGCAACTTCGAAATAGAACAATTCTTTCTAGGTGAGGAAGTTAAAAAGTCAAATAAATAGATGAATACTCAGATGTCAAATTTCCAATCTGTGTTCTAGGCCCCAGCACAAATCTATTTATACCTGATGTTTTAGCCTATCCAACTCTGCACGTACAGCATAAAATCTGGAGTGCTCAGGCAAACACAAAATTTTTCCTAGATTTTGAAAAGCTCTACTTTGCAGCAACATATTGTCTTCAAATGAATGAATCATGACATGAGCCTGGGCACTTAGCTTTGACATCTGTTATGTAGTAAATTGCAATGCATGCCACATGCATAATGAAGGGAAAAGAGGGATTTAAGCTCCTAAAACATGCCTCATTATGTGATGGTGCATGAACACAGACAGTGACACCCAGGACATATGGAAAGGCTGCAGTGTCAAAAAATGTACAAATATTGTTGTTGTTTCTATGATTGAGAAAATAGAGGTGTTAACTCTCTTGAGAATAAAAAAAAGACAACTCAACACTGAATAACATAGTAAGACGTGGCAGGCACAATGACAATTAAGATCGCTCTTAAAAGTTGCTTGCATGAATCTGCTTGTGAGAAGGTTTTCATAAGGAATACATTTTGTTTTTTTAATTCTCTCATTCCTTTCTTGGTGGTTTGCATTTCAAAAGCAGTGCACATGTTATAGGCAATCATAAATCATTCAAATGTTGAAAACTCCACTGCAAGATGAATTAGAAGACCAAAATCTGTTTTCCAGACATGCAGACTTTTTCCTATCATTATACAGTCTATTAGATTCATTAAACACAAATTAAACTGCACAAAAACAAATTTACAGGTGAAATTTTGAAACTCCAACCCACCTCCATTGCTAAGACAAATATGGTGCATACATAATGTTAGCACAGTCCACTTAATTACTACTGACTTCTGAATGACCTACAAGGACAAGTCCCCAGTAGTGTAATTTTTGAACTTAAAATGCAGCTGCCTGTGTTTAGACATTTGGGCTGAGGCTCAATATTTAAACAACTGCTCTAAGCATATAGACCAATATGCCTAATGTAAGACTCACAGGCTTGAAAAATGTGGCCTAAATCATGTGAGGAAAGAGTTATAGCACTCATTGTAAACAGTAAGTGATAAAGTGGGGGAGTCTGTTAAGAAAATATTTGGATAAGGTTAGGAATGTCTAACTAAGCTGTTTTTTATTGCTTGGGGATCAAGATGGATTGAATAGGACTAGGATATTTATGGTATTCCAAGAAAGGAAACAAGTTAAAGGAAATTCTTAATTTAACACACCAATATGGCAATTTCCAGGCTAGGCTGAATATGAAAACATAAAACAGGTATAAGGAAGTGATTATAAAGCAGATTAATGTACATAATAATTGCAAAAAATCAAGGTATAGAAAGTTCTTGTAATAAATCTTTAATATTACAGCAACAGAGAATGAAAAAAAAAAAAAGTCATTCCTCAAGATAGTTTTAAAAAATTGTCATTTTAATCACAACAGCAGACCAAAATTTTTCCTTCTTTCTTACCCACGTATTGAAAAGAAATTGGCTTAAATGAAACAGGAACACTATTCTTCTAGGCAGCAAAAAAAGATATTTCAATTAAAGCAGGTAATATTATTTAACTGGAATCTATTAAAAAAACACTAAATTCCATTAATAAAAAACTTTAGATGCTAAAGTATTGATATGTTAAAAATTCTATTACAATCAACTTTGATTATTTCCTTTCTCACTGTAGGAATATTCTAGGAAAATCTTATCTAAAAAGAATTAATAGATTTGAAAATCATTTGGGAGATAATTTTTCTCTTATTTTATTTGTGTAACTTATACTGTTAAGAAAGCCTAGCCTAAACAAGATATGTAAAAAATTTAGACAGAATGATCCTGCTTTCTGCCTGTGTACTATATTGACAGATATTTATTGCTGCAAGATAATTGCATTTGCAAATCATTGAAGGAAGCCACATACCCCTAGGTTTGGTTTCCCTATATTTATATGGCAAATCAGAAGAAATTTTGTGCAATCCTTCATGAAAAATAGTAGACTCAGATATGGTACAGGTTTGAGGACTGGAAGTTACTTTCAGCCTGCTTTCTGAACATTGCAAAGGCTTGTAGATATTTCTAGAGAGAACAACAAATAAAACTGAGTTATTCATTCTATTCCTCAGTTCCAGCTTGGCTCTTAGAGGGTAAATGTAAGTGTAGTCTCCTAACTGACTATAAATAGCATAGCATGAAAGAAACTTATAGATATCTTTCTTTTACTTTCCCCACACTGATGATTTACTTCAAATAAGAGAAGAATTACAACATTACAAGAGTAAAATTACTCTTTTTCTTTATTCAAGGAGACCTTTAGAAAAAAATGTCAAATTAATTACCCCAAACACCTCTCAATATGTTATTATGTAATTTAAGACATACTATATATATATTCTCTTGGTCTTGTGTAAGCACTAAGAGTAGTAGTACATATTAATGGTAGTCAGTTTTGTCCCATTTTAACCCATTTGCTTTTCCCCCAGGTGGTACAGAGATGGGCAGACATGGCCTCAGATGCCTAGATTTACACCAGGTGCTCGATTTATCTGACAGATGCAGAGCAGTGGTGCTGGCAGCAGCCAGGCATGTTGTGTGTGCCCCTGTTCCCTGCCCTGGCATCCTCCTCCCTACCCAGGCAGTGCAGGTGGGTCTGACAGCAGCCTTTCAGGGAGACAGGAGACAATCTGGAGCTTCCAACATCCTTCTTTCAGGCCAGGAAATCCAGGTTTCCAAGAGACAGGATTAAATATATACAATTATTTCATTTTGGAGACAATTGCATAGCAACTAGCATGGCAGCTGAGGAGTGGAAAGACTGCAAGATTAAAGAGGTAGCACGACTACATTCAAACAGTTTTGAATAACTGCAGCTGTTCTTAGATGTTTCTGTAATGTCTGTTTTGTTCAGGAGCCTGCCTGAATTTGCAAACATGAGACTCCCCCATGACACCAAACAGCAAAGAACATGAACGTGACAGCGGGCATTTACTGACCACATTTGTGAACTGAATGTGATTAAGATCAAACAAACAACACTTAAAAAGAGGGAAATGGGGGATAGAAATAGACTTGTACTACCAGAAGACTGTATTTGCTGATTACAATTATCCCAAGAGTACAGACAGAGCAGGAGTACAAAATTATTTTGCCTGTAAGTCTGACAACAGGAGAAGAACTCAGAAAGAGAAATACTTCAATAACTCTTTGGGAAACTATTATGATAATACAGCAAGAAATAGCTACAAGGCATAATATTAAAACAGGTGGTAAGAGTGTTTCATAACTCAGAACGTGTCTGTAGGAAAATCTCAGCATTCTTTCCTATCTGCCAACAGGTAACACAAAAATGGTAGCTACTGTAAAAAATAAATATATTTGTCTATAAGTGGGAAAAACTTTACTATTCATGTATAATTTCCCATCCTAAATAGCTGATATTTACCTTGAAGATTTGTTGAGACAAATGTAACAAAATTAAAAATAATATTTCCAAATTATAATGGCAGCTTAACTATTCATAGGAAGTGTAGAAACACTAGGCAAGAAATGAGAACATATTTTTTGCAGCCTGTAATTTTCTCATAATGTCATCTCTTACATCAGCAGGTCTCACAAAATCCTATAGAAACTGCTATTTATCACTACCTGGAAACCAGGAATGCCTCCAGCAACTCTTGTGTTGGCAGACCTGATTGCCATTGATTGTTTATGTTTTTGTTCTCAGTAGCACCTGGGCTTGGGTGATGTTATGGAAATGTTCCCAAACCTGGAATGCGAAAGCCAACCTCAAAAAGCCAGTCGAATTCTGTATTATTGCCCAGCATGATCAATGACCAATATATGGTATTAGCTCATCATCACCACAAACTGAAAAATGCAAAAGGCATGTGAGAGAGGGAAGGATTGCAACACAACAAAGAAAATCCTGCACAATCTTTAAAAACTAGCTTTTTTTTTTTCTTGAAGTGCATTACTGTTTGTATTTCAGAAATCTTTTATTAAAATTAATATCATGATCCTATGGTGGTCTGCTGAGTGCATCAGTGTCATCATTCTCAAGCAGATGAGCATGTATTTATGAATCATTTACCTAAACAAAGTTTTCACTTCCTTAGCACCTGCAGTTTAACCAATTCTTTGGGCATATGAAAAAAAATTACTATGAAATTATTTTTTTAAAAATTGTCCTCTCTTCAAGTTTTTGGGTTAGATTTTACTTTAAAATTTTGCTTGCAGAAACATATTATATCAAAAGCAACCATATGTTCAAATTGAAGCATGAATCTTAATGCCAAAAGGTATTACATTAATCAGTTGGTAAGAGGTGTGTATAAGCGGTTTTCAACTTCATGTAAATCAGAAATCCTACAGCTCTTATCTTTCAGGAAACCAACGAAATTGCAGCAAAGATTACCAGCAAAACCAACCAAACATACAAACAAACAAACAAAAACAAAAAAAAAAACCAAAAAAACCCCACCACACATGCAAAAAAAAAAAAAAAAAATCTTCACAGGTAAGGAATTAGACACTGGGTAGGAGATGGACATTTGGACCTATTACACAATGTCAGACTCCATTTCATGAGTTTTCATGACATTTCATTTCATTTCATATTTTGCTTATATGCTCAAGACTACAGGGCATTCCTCAAAAAGAAGAGAATTACATTAATTAACATCAGTGAATTATTTTTAAAGGAAATGTAGCAGTTCTGCTGCAGGAAAGTAATATTTTAGATGAGTACAATATACTGAAGCATGACCTTGCTGCCAGCTGCAGAAATATTCTTCGTATCTCTTTACAGGACATTTTTTAAACCTTTGGGTCTTCAAAACTTGTGTTTACTATACCAGAGTCTAGCTTAAAACATTCTGTTAAACACATTCCTATGCACTTAAAACATATTCAAGTGTTTTATGCTTCTCTGATCCAGAGGAAAGTGTGAATATTGTCTGTTTTGCAAACTCCTAACAGTAACATAAAGAATATTCATCTAGAAAATATCCCATAGATATATAAACTTTAAATTCAACCAACCAGGCCAGAAAAAAAAGAGAAAAAAAGAAAAAGAAAAAAAAATACTGAGCTATAGAAAACAAAAATTGTACTGAATTGTTTTACAGCTGTAAGAGCCTGGATAACCATGGTCTATTTCCACCCTAAACTAAAAAGATGGTATATTTCAGATGCCCTTTTCCCAGAGGACGTTAATATGAAGATTAAGTTTATATTAGAATTCTTTTCTTTTTTTCTCTTCTTTCTCTTTTTTCTCTTTCTTTTCCTTCCTTTTCTTTTCTTTCTTTTCTTTTTCTTTTCTTTTCTTTTCTTTTCTTTTCTTTTCTTTTTTCTTTTCTTTTCTTTTCTTTTCTTTTCTTTTCTTTTCTTTTCTTTTCTTTTCTTTTCTTTTCTTTTCTTTTTTCTTTCTTTTTCCTTTCCTTTCCTTTCCTTTCCTTTCCTTCCTTTCCTTTCCTTTCCTTTCCTTTCCTTTCCTTTCCTTTCCTTTCCTTTCCTTTCCTTTCCTTTCCTTTCCTTTCCTTTCCTTTCCTTTCCTTTCCTTTCCTTTCCTTTCCTTTCCTTTCCTTTCCTTTCCTTTCCTTTCCTTTCCTTTCCTTTCCTTTCCTTTCCTTTCCTTTCCTTTCCTTTCCTTTCCTTTCCTTTCTTTCCTTTCCTTTCCTTTTTTTTTGTTTTTTTTAACTGTATTAATTCCCTGTGTTAACAAATAGAATCTAGTTGAGACATTTTTATACAGAAATCTGAAGAATTTCTCTTGCTGAAAAATTTCTCACAGCTGTTTTAGCAAGAAGTGTCTCTGAAGAAAAATTAAAACTATAAAAAATAGCAAAGTGAGAGGTAACAGAAATACAAAAAATAATTGAGAATCCCCATGAAGTACCAGTCCTTTGAGGATTAAAAAGAGAGTAAAGAAAACAGTCAAAAGCTTTTCAAAAGCATTTCACCCTGTGAAAATTTGAAGCAAGAAATGTTGCCAAATCTGCAATCTGTCATATAAGCAGAAGTTAGGAATATACAGCTGCCTAGAAGCATCTTCAAATTGCTCACTTTGTGGGGAAAAAAAGAGTTTCATTCATAAATCTAACCTTTTGGGTGTCTTTCGAATTTTCTTATTTTCTTTAAAATACATCCTAAAAAAAAAAGAAAACCACAGAAAATTAGGTAGAATGTTTATTCTAAATAAACTATTCTAGGAATGAAATTGAATATTTCTATGATACGTTTCATTAATTTGATCTTTGGAGTTCTGAAAATTATGCACACAGAAGGTGTGCAGCAATTATTTGTATCTAGCCAATGCATACATTAAGCATAAATATGATTTTTTATGGCATAATTTTTGTGACTCTCATAGAATCAGAATCTATGTGCCATGTGTTATAAAGCAGTAGGTAGGTAATAGTAATTCATTTTTGCATATGCAATTCATATACAGTTTTGCATAAAACATCATTATAGATCAAAAACCATTCTATATCAAAATCAGTAAAACTCTGAAATGGTAACAAATTTCTCTTTATCTAAGTAAAGTGAGATTAACTCTTGTACAGCAAATCAATTCTGATATGCTGCATTATGATCACTTGCTCAATACAATAATCCAATTTGAAACAATTGATCCAAGATCAGATCAGATTTGCTATTGAAGGATTTTAATTTAGATTTAGAACCAAAATGTCTTTACTGAAGTTTTGTCAGAACTCAATACTAACCTATAGCAATATGTCAGGTCTTCAAAGAGGAAGCCATCTGCTGTAAACTTTGCTGAATTATCCAAAGATTTCCTCATGCCAGACTCATTAGCAGGAAGATTAAATGGAAATTGTTAAAAATTCTTAATCTGAAAAAGCTCTAAAAGACTTGTCAGTGACACAAGGAAAACTATCAGAAAAATATGTCTTGGTTAAAATGACACTCATTAACTACCTGCCTGCCACACATTCCTGTTTCATCAAACTGTGATGTGTTTTTTGCCCACTATGAGTGGTTTTGAGGTGTCAGTTTCTTTGAGCCATACCTTTGGTTGTCTGGAATTTTTTTTAACCCCCATGATGCTTATGTGTACAAGAAATGTGGACTAGACCCCTACTCTGAATGGGTAACTCCAAATCTCAGCTATCTACTTCACAGGCAAAGTCAGGTTCTTTTAAATCTGAAATTATTTTTAGCTTTCAGAGATTAAAAAATAATCTTCCTTCTCAGTTGTAATGGAAAATAATTAAAAATTTGAATCAAATATTGAAAAGTTTCACTGAGGACAGAACTAAAATTTAATGTATGGATGTGTTCCTTATTTCTCCAACAGGCAATGGCACACATTAGGTAAACCTTTATTTCAATTACAAGCTACTCAGTAACTGAGCTAAATGCATATTATACATGTCTGTGCACATTATAGCATGCACATTATTTATTATGCTTTAATTTGAATTTTTAAAAAAATTCTAGTTTTATGGCTTGTCTTATTTTGACTTATTTTAAGCTTGACTTTATCCCGCCCATCACTTCCTACAACTGACTTCAGTTATATCTTATATAGAAACAATGAATGTTGCCTAAAGGGTGTGAAATATATGCCAGATTAGCTCATTGTTCTTTCAAGCCTTGCATCCCACCTCCAGAAATGATCTTATTTGGGCCAAGGGGAAGGCAGAGCACTTCAAAGGAGGTCACCAGTTTTGCCCCAGAAATGTGAAAGCTGGTTACTTTCTCATTAAGTTACACAGCTATATCTATTATTAGTGGTCAAAAATTTATTCATCCATTTTGTCAATCCAGACAGTAGCTTGTTTGTTTGGTTTAACTTCTCTCCTGAAATCAACAAATCAAAAAAAATATTTTCAGATTGTCTTACAATTAATGTACTGGTTGGACATTTTAATGCTTGAAATCAACAAATCAAAAAAAAAAAGAATGCTGGTTGGAATAATCAATGCATGTACAAATAATTTGTTTTGTTTTATTAATGTTACTATCAGAAAGAGCAATAAGTAACTCAAAGCAGTGGGACTCTGGGAGCTGCTTACTGACCTGTAGCACTCTTTGGGTGTTGGGCTTTAGATAAGCTTTCATAACAGAAATAAATGGGTTTACATCCAATTCACAGTGAGAAGGTGTTGGTTTGAAAACCAGAATCTGTGTTTCTTTACATGGCCATTTAAAGGAAACAAGGATTAAATAAAAATCAATTACATTAATCCTTTGATTTAGCTACATGGTCTCACAGCAGGAGCCTCAAGGGCTGAACAGCTCTGGTCACCTTCCACACAATCTTGAACAGAACTGGAGCCTGTCCCTGCCCCTGCCCTGCCCCAGCCCGTGCCCTGGAGCACAGCTCTGTCACATCTGTTTTAGAGGGTCAGCTTTTACCAGAAATGCTTGGAGAGGCACAAGTCCAAAGCTGTGGGATTTTGGGACTGGTCCAACAAAAGAGATGCTCAGTACTGCTGCTAGGACAACAGAGAACGAAAAGGTTTCCTCTAATGCTTTGCTCCCTCTGTTACCAGATAATGTGAGTACTGCACAGGGAATAATTAAAGTTCACAGGATTTAATATTATGTTGCTCTGCAAGTATATTTATTTCAAAGTTTTTCAGGCTGAAGCACATGATATATTTAAAAATATCCTCTATCTCCTCACTCCTCTCAAGATAAAAGCCCTTAAGACCACAGAACCAGAGAGAATGGAACAATAGATAATACATTAAATGTAGATGAGGGTGTGTAAAGAAACACTGAAATTATATTCAGCCTGAAAAAAATATGCTTTCTCTGCTCCAGCCAGTTTTTACTGACAAGAAGCAAGTCATTGAACAGTTTGTTTTAAAGAAAACCATCAAAAGAGGAGACTAAGGCAAACTGAATGCTTACAAACCAAACCTAAACCAGCAGCTTTTTCTAATCATGAGGGATACTGGGTCAAGTACGTGTAGAAAATGAAAGCTGGCATCCCAGCCAAGCTGGAATTTAGAGTCAATATTTTGACAATGAACTGATGTGTAGTAAGGCCAGGCCAGGGAAGCCTTTGAATGTTAAAGCAGACAGCCTGAGTTGAGTAGAGGTACAACAAGGAGCCAGATGGTATTCAAGAAAGTGTGCATATACAGAGAGTAGTATTATGGTCAAAATGATAGACTGAAGTTATGACACAAAAATGTCCATTTTGTAAGCATTCAGGATGGATAAAAGCAGGAGAATGTTGTGTTTCTTGAATCTAAAGAAAAGCATTTAGCATGGAGGAGAGCTTTGACAAGACTTTCAGCTTTTTGGGTAGCTAAGGAGCTGTTTCTTGATGCCATTAAGCAGAATCAATAAGATATAGAAATAGCTCAGAGAGGATGCTTTAGAATGTAAAATGTCACTCCAATTAAGTGGCTGATTTAACCATAAGACATGACAGATTACTAAATGTGTAGATTAGATTAATGATTTCTAAAATAGAAAGACTGTGGCAATAATTTCAAATGGCATGAAAGCTCATCTCATGAAAATAACAATATTAACATTTCATATCACAAAGAACTTAACAGCACTTTTCATATTCTGTTTCACTATTAAAGATGATTCCACATTTCCAAGTGATATTGAACTGGATCTTTTCTTATATGTTGGAAAAGTGCGACAATCAAGTTTCTATCCTCTAGCATGTACTTACAAATTGAGACACTTGACTATTTTCTGCTGGAATGAAAAAATGGCGTGGTTGATGTGTTTATCCAAAAAGGGAAGGGAAGTTCAGGGAAGTTCAGGGAAGGGAAGGGAATTTCGGGGAATTTCAGGGAAGGGAATTTCAGGGAAGGGAAGGGAATTTCAGGGAAGGGAAGGGAAGGGAAGGGAATTTCAGGGAAGGGAATTTCAGGGAAGGGAAGGGAATTTCAGGGAATTTCAGGGAAGGGAAGGGAAGGGAAGGGAAGGGAAGGAAGGGAAGGGAAGGGAAGGGAAGGGAAGGGAAGGGAGGGAAGGGAAGGGAAGGGAAGGGAAGGGAAGGGAAGGGAAGGGAAGGGAAGGGAAGGGAAGGAAGGGAAGGGAAGGGAAGGGAAGGGAAGGGAAGGGAAGGGAAGGGAAGGGAAGGGAAGGAAGGGAAGGGAAGGGAAGGGAAGGGAAGGAAGGGAAGGGAAGGGAAGGGGGAAGGGAAGGGAAGGGAAGGGAAGGGAAGGGAAGGGAAGGGAAGGGAAGGGAAGGGAAGGGAAGGGAGGGAAGGGAAGGGAAGGAAGGGAAGGGAAGGGAAGGGAAGGGAAGGGAAGGGAAGGGAAGGAAGGGAAGGGAAGGGAAGGGAAGGGAAGGGAAGGGAAGGGAAGGGAAGGGACTCCTGAGGACATATGAGGGATAATATCAACTTATATTTTTTAGACATTGTTGCACAAATTGCCTGAAAAATGTTATTGGTGTACAGGCAAACCCAGAAGCTAGTGGCCAAATAAAACATTGCCCAAAAATCTTTTTTATTTTAACAGCAGCAAAATAATTTTTTACATAGTCTTACAGTTAAAGTAGTGATTGGACATTTCCATGCTTGAAATCAACAAATCAGTCCCTTGAGCTCCTACTATTAACTCTTCTCAGCATAGCTTTACTGAGTAAGACATGGGTGTAGGAATGTATTTGTGTTTGCATAGCTATAGCATCTTCATTTGCCAAAATTCACTCAAGTGTTTTGTTTTCAGAAACCAGCAGAGAAAGGGATAGAGGGTACACCCCATCATTCAGGGTAAGTGCTGTTCACTCCATGTGTGTCAGTGGGTCCACCCACCTGAGTATGGCTCTGCAAGCTTCATCCTCACCACAGTCAAGCCCTCTTCTCCTGGGTTTTTACAGCAGTGCTGCCCTTCTCCTCACATCCACTGGTGCCCAATTGTACTCTCACATCTTTATCGAGGAGTCCTTTAGCCCCACAATGCTTCACAGATTCTTAGCAATCAAAAAAAAAAAGTAATGCAGCCTAATGGAAAGTTCTTCCAGATCTGCAGATAAATCACACTGCCTTGCAACTGAAGTGAGCTCAAAACATCTGCACAGGCTGTTAATAGCAGTTACCATGGCATCACTGATGCACAGAAACGTATTAATCCTCTACAACTCAGTTGTGTGCCTGAGCTGTAGATCTCCATTGTAAGTAAATTGACACACTTTACAGCTATAATGATGCCAGCATTTCAAGGAAACACAAATGTGGTGATCAGGCATAATAACAAGCTTTTGCTTATTTTAATGAGAATTGCAGGCTGTTACATCTCTGAAAAGCAGTGTATCAGAGTGAAATCAGAATTTACTGAGACCTAGAGCAAGGCATTACTTCACTTCTCCCATATCACCTGAGTAGACTTCACTCCCTGTCCATTGCAAGCACTTAGACCCTTCACTTTATTCTTTGATTGACACTGCTAGATAACAAACATGAGGATCATGACTTCTATAATCTGATCGCTTTAGTAAAATTCATTTATAGCTTTGATATCCATGGCTTTAATATTGCATTCTCCTATTCTCCACGGAGATGAAAATGACCTGCAAGAATACTTTCCTGCATGCTTTCTGCTTTGAGGTGGCCACAGAACAGCTGAGAAAGGACTAAGATGCAGACTACAAAATTGAAAGGAAGCACAGAAAAGTAAAGAACAGAGCACAAAACCTCCTATTATCCATAAAATTTGCTCTATTCAGAGAAAATCAAGGCAAGTGTTCTTACAACTAATGTAAAATGAATTTATGTCCCACACTTCTCTATATTCTTTTGTACCATTTCAGATAGATTTCTATCATGTAATGAAACAGACATATTTTGCACTTATATTTTCTTTAATATACATACTTGTTCTACAATACAAAATAATCCAAAGTTATAAAATTCATTATTTTAATTACATAGTGTGGCACAGATGACAATTTCAGAACAGATTACAATTTTAAATCAGGTTTCCATAAAGAAGTCTAAAATTTTAGTCTTGTGACATCCCATGTTATTACTACACAACATCTTAGGCACATTGCTGGGAAATAGTCATTATAATATCTCTCTCTGGAACTTCTATACACCAGAGTTAGATATCTTCCAATCGATTTCACTGGGATTTGGATCAGACACTATACAGAATTTTTTATTAAACAAATAATTATCTGCAGTCAGCCTCATGCTTTTGACATGCTCAAAACATTCACACTTCTATTCACATTCAACTTTCAAAAATTATTGTCTCAATTTTTTTAAAGAAAATTTGCAACAGAAATTCTTCCCATGGTGCTCAGTTCATCTATAACACAAACATTCTTTATTGGTACCAAGTCAAACTGGTGCAGTTTGCCATGAAACTCGGTAACCTAAACATGTCTAGTGATACATTTTTATGTATATTAGCACTAGGAGGATAATTCTCTCTTCCTACTTGGGTTAAATCTAAGTTTTAATAAGGGCAGGTAATCTAATTCAACCTCACTAAAAAGGCTTGGAAGCTCTGGGGCTCCCACAAGGCCAACAGATGATTAGTTAATAATAGAAAACCACCGGTTACTGGGATGAGCAATAATCAGAATTACAGTGAGACACGATAATGGAATCCAAGTGAGTGGCTAATGTGATATTGAGACCCAATGAAGGAATGACCACAGATCACCTGGAAAGAATACAAAATATTCTCATGCTCTGAAGCCCATGCTGGAGCAGGCTCCTGGCAGGGACCTTTAGAGTTGTGAAGAAAAGGTTTGTTTGCAGGACTTGTGATCCAATGGGGGATCCACACCAGAGCAGCTGGTTCCCAAAGGATTGCACACAGTGGAGAGGGACACAAGCTGATTTAGTTTCTAAAGAAGTGTAGACCACAGGAAGGACTCACTCTGGAGAAGTTTGTGGAGGACTGTCTCCCATTGGAGAGCAGGGGAGAGGTATGAGGAGAAAGGAGTGACAGAGGCAACTTGTGATGCAAATACCACAGCCCCCATTCCCCATCTACCTGGGCCACTGGCAAAGAGGAGGTAAAGGAGTCAGGAGTGAAGTTGAGCCTGGAAAGAAGAGAGGGGTGGGCAAAAGTGTTTTAAAGTTTTGCTTTATTTCTTATTTTTCTACTTTGATGTGATTATTAATAAATTTGTTTCTGAGTTGAGTCTGTTTTGATGGTAATGGGTGAGTCTCCCTGCCCTTATCACAACAGATGAGCTTTCCATGAGAGTTTCTCTCCCTTCCCCAGCTGAAGTGTGGGAGTCATAGGGCAGCTTAATGGGCATCTGACTTCCAGACAAATCCATCCATCACACCAACTAAAAGTTAAATACTACTTATTGATGGATTACAGCAATCTAGCTCTTTTTTACCACATAAAAAAGAAAAAGAAAACCAAACCTCAGACAAAAATAATTTATTAATACACAGAGAGACCTCAAAGAATGTTTGTCTCCAAATTGAAGTCGTGTTTTCACATCCTAATACTGAGGTGTGTTGAGAACATTTAATATTAGTTGCTGAGGTGGATTGGGCTCATCACATATATATATATATTACTCTTTGACCACCCACATCCATCAACTCAAGCAGTGCATTTGAGCAGGCAGTGCCCTCCCTTTCCAGGTACCAAAAAAATTAATATGGCTAAAGAACTACAAATTAGTCACTAACCCTTATGCCTTTATCACATCAAAATTCTGAAAAAGACAAATTGTAAAGGCAAATGGCAAAAAAATTTTAGGCCAACCCCATAAACGGTGTGTCCAGAGACAAGCAAAGTGCGATCCTGTAAGGACAGAGTTGCTGTAAAAGTTCAGTGGGGTGGGTCTGAGGTTTAACTGTTTTACTGAATCCCACCAGGGTTCTTCTGTCTGTGAACTGCCAGGCACGGATTCTTGTTTAAGTGTCACCCTCTATGGCTCCCACTTGGATTTTGAGAAAGATCTGGATTGTGGTAGTGGAAATTTGAAGTTTATGTTTAAGAAATTGTTTAAAATCATTGTAATGGTTTGTCCCTATTCACCCCTGTTCAGTTTTCCTAATAGTCTCTCCCTAAAGTTGTTTTTCCATCTGCTTTCCCACCTTTCCCCCTGTCAATCCTGCGGTATACCTCCCTTATTTCCAGATCCTTCCTTGTCTATCTTCCAAATCCTGCCCCTGCAGCTTGTCTGTCATTATTTGCTACACCTGTTTATCTGGAAGCTTCCCTGTCAGTTATGATATTTTCCTTCATTCATTGGCACATTATGTATGCACTCTCCTCTTCCCCTTCCCTATTGGTTTTATGTTTTCATATATCCACCCCATACTCCTCCTGTCTAGCCCTTGATCCGTTGTTAGGCTGCCCCCCCCTTGGGGGCAGCCCCCCCTTTAAAGCTGCCGTTTTTCCCTACTTCGCGCCCTTTTGCCTTGCCTTTATTTCATGTCGTTACACTATAACAGCTGTGCTGCTGCCCCCTGCGCGGGGAAGAATAAAGATTGCTCAGAGATGCAAGCAAAGGGTCCTTCCCTCTTCCTTTGCCTTGGTCCCTCAGCGTGGGTCCACAATTTTTGGCCGCTTCTGTTGGTAAGGGACCACAGCCGACGGCTGAACCGCCACCCTCTGCCAGCCTGTGCCAGAGGCAGGAGCGGCCGCTCGTGACACGCGCTTCGGGAAAGCGGGGTTGGGGCTCACCAACAGCCTGTGCCACCCACTTCTCCTGCAACCAGGGCATGGTGTCAGCTTGGCGCCCACTGTGAGGCTCCGTGAGCCAAGCCCCCACGGAAAGGACTGTCTCCAGAACGTCTGGACATCTCTGTGCAGTGAAGTCTGTGCACTGTCAAGCACTGCTGGTGAGACTGCACACTTTGTGGTTGCCGCAGCTCCTAGTGGACGAGAAAGAAAACCCCCTCCAGCGCCACGTGCTCCGGACAGGAGGAGAACCTCTCCGGGATCGAGGACATTCTCCGAGGCTTTTCATTCCCAGGGATCTCCGGTTTCATGAGTATCGTGGTGGTTGGGACAGTCCTGGCTGGGGTACTCCAGGCTCTGGGAGGTGTGGCTCCCACGGATAAGGGGAGGCACAGGCACAGCATTAACAATACCCCACTGGCGATCCTGGGGTCCCTTTTTCTTTAGTTTTTAGTTTTACCTCAGAGAGTGGGTGGAAAAGAACCTAGCAGGCAGCCTCAGTCACAATGGGTGGGAGGCTGTCTACTAGGGAGAGGGAAGTTTATATCCAAGTTGGGGATTCCCTGGTTAGAGAGGGTTTTTGTTTATCAAAGGGAAAAGTTAGGAGATTTGTTAGGTGGATTTTCTTTCATTTTCCAAATACTACTCCCAATGAGGTAAAAACACAAAAATTTTGGGATAATATCAGAATTAAACTTGGAGAAGATACAATGATGGATTGTGGATCGGGAGGTGATTATTATCCTCTTTTTATAAGATTGAAAACCATCACATTAGAAATCAAAAGGAAAGTGAGAGAAAATTCAAATAAATCTTCCCCAGTTCCTCCTGAAACCCCTGCTCTGATTTCCCTTGTTCCTGACCCCCAGTTTTCCAAACTGGATGGGTTGAGGGGAGCAAACCATCCAAAGCTGGTGCAGGGCAGCCTCCACATTGTGGAATGTCTCCCTGGCTCCCCACATCTTCCCCAGTACCCCTCTGGCTCTGGCAGGACTAATCACCCTGTCAGAGCTCCTTCCCTAGACCCTAATACCTCACCCCCTTTGCCTGTAGAAAAGCCTGTACGTCACCTCCCAGACAGTGTTTATTCTTCCCCTTGCCCAAAGTCACAAAATGGCGGATGCCATGTTGCATGGTCCCCATCTTGTGGTTCTTGTTCTTCCCATAATCCCTTTCTCCCTTGCTCCCTCCCCCTGTCCCAAGACCTTCCATGGTGTTCTGGCTCCTCCTCTTCCCATCCTTAATTTACCCTGGTTCTTCCCCCTGTACTTCCCTCTGCTACAACCCCTGGCCAAACCACTGCCCCTCTCAGTGCTTCTGCTTCCTGCCTTGGCTCTGCCCCTCACCCTATGGGACCATCCCTTCCACCTCTGGTTTCCCATGCTCCTCCTTCCGGTTCCCACGGTACTGTGGGGAAAAGGAGGGACAAGGTGGAGGACCGGATGTCGGATGGTGGCAACCCAGTCATCTTTGCAGCATCTGTTTCTTACAGTGCTAGGGGAAGGAGGCCAAAATGGGCACCTTTCCCCTACAGCAGCATCAAAGAGTTATTCAAAACCCAGAAGGAGGTTGGCCAGTCAAGTGAATATTTTAATGGCTTTCTAAGGACTGCCCTTTGGTGAATGTCCTAGCTCCCAGGGACCTGAAGGAAATATTTTCCAGCCTATGTGGTCCATCGGAATATAGGCTGTGGAGGAAAGAAAGCTTGGTGGGAACGGCTTGCCAACCTCCTTCCAAATTTATGGGAAAATGAAGAAATGCAAATGACGAAGATGGCAAACCCTACAGTATAGGACATCTCATGGGGAAGGGTGAGTGGGAGCAATCCACGACCCAGACTGAGAAAATTCCTAAGGCAGTCTTAGAGATAATTAAGGTGGAAACAGAAAAGGTCTTTAACTTCCTACCCACTAAAGATCCTTTGCCCAGTCTTGTCTCTTTAAAGCAGAGACCCGATGAAGCATTTCTAGATTTTGTAGACGGTCAGAGAAGTTGTGGGAAGGAGGATTCCTGGATCAGAGGTCCAAGATGACATCATTGTAGACATCATTAACTGAAGGTGCAAATGAGGAATGAGGACTGCAAGAGAATCATCCTCAGCCTCCCTTCATCGCCACCACCATCTCCGGACTTAATTATGGAAGAGTGCACCAGGAAAGCGAGACTTCCTCAAATAGAAGCACTGAAGAGAGTTACCATCAGAGAGAGGGCAACAGCAGTAGCAGATGCTCAGCCACCCCCATCTCACCGCGAGCGTTGAAACAATATACCTGCTTTCACTGCAAGCAGAAGGGACATAACGGACTGCCCCTATCTGGGAAAAGCCCCCCGGTTCCACCAAGAAGGGGATGGGAAAGGAAGCATGGGGGGAATGAACAGCAAAAAATATAGTGCGTGAACACAGTGCTGCCCCACATGAGGATATAAATGGGGCAGGGCGTGGGGAAGATGGTTGCCAACAACATCATATTAATAGCCCCCTTGCTTTGTTCTCTACCCAGGACATGGGTACACCTTACCCAATCTGTGACATTTACCAACTCAGACTGGAAAGAGCTTTACGTGGACCCAGAGCTGGACACCAACCTCTGCAAACAAGTCCAGTCTCTCTACTGGTGGGGATGTGAGTACCTTGTTGTAGGGGACAAAAAGCATATACCCTATGAGATCGAGATTGCGCTGGGAATCCTACCACCCATCCCAGAGCATCTCATTCTCATGGCACGCTGTGTCTATCCCCCCCTCTTCCTACCAAAGGGTCAGGTCGTCACCCAGGCCATTCCATTGCCACGGCTTTTGTGGGACAACCTGGACCTTTCCGCTTACTACACTGAAGTGGTGGGAGAGGAGAAGCCCCTCATATGGTGTGACCTTAAGAGCGAGGGGCACAACATCCAACTTCAAGGGATGATGGACAAAGGGGCAGACATAATGGTTATTCCACCACACAAATGGCCGTCACAATGGGAACTGCAGGACGTGGACTGCAAGGTCCTAGGTGTAGGGAGCACACAATTCGCAAAACAATCCAAGAGCATTGTGCAAATTACAGGGCCCAGTGGGCGATGGGCAACTGGCAAATGTACGCCCATTTGTATTAAACACCAAGTTTACCCTATAGGAGAGAGACTGCATGTCCCAGTAGGGGGCCAAATTAGAACTGCTGGCCCCTCAGGGTTTTTAACAGCAGCCACTGAGAAAGAGCACCCTACTCAGAAGTTAAATTGGCTGACTGAGACACCAGTCTGGGTAGATCAGTGGCCGCTCAGTAAATTAAAAGCACTCAATCAACTCGTGGAGGAGCAGTTGGCCAAAGGACACATTGTAGAGACCAACAGCCCCTGGAACTCCCTGGGGTTCATGATCAAAAAGCTGGGGAGGGACAAGTGGCAACTCCTTCATGACTTGAGGAAAATTAATAGTGTAATCAAGGACATGAGGTCTCTCCAGCTTGGTGTGCCATCTCCATCAATGCTCCCTCAAAATTGGCAATTGGCAGTCATTGACATCAAGGATTGCTTTTTCCAAATTCCCCTACACCCAGCCGATGCATCACATTTTGCCTTCTTGGTTCCTTCCATCAACCAAGAAGCCCTTTGCAACGTTATCATTGATGTGTTCTTCCCCAAGGACTTAAGAACTCACCAGCCATCTGCCAATGGTACGTCACCAGTCTTGTCCCCAGTGCGTGCCAAAGCAGGGGAGTGCATCATCTATCGTTATATGGATGATATACTCATATGCGCCCCTGACGACAATGCACTCACACAGGTTCTTGATATGCTATTATTGCTTTGTCGGCAACAGGATTTGAGTTAAATCATGAAAAAGTGCAGAGGCTGCCCTGGAAATATTTAGGCCTCAAAATCACCAACCGCACAATAACACCACAGCGGTTAGTGATCAAAGATGAGCCCAAGACCCTGCAGGATCTCCAACAGCTGTGTGGAGCCTTGAACAGGGTAGGCCTTGGTTGGGCCTGACCACGGGTGATCTATCTCCTCTTTTCAATTTTTTTAAGGGGAGGGAGGAGATGGATGCCCCGAGGACATTGACCCAGGAGGCACGGCCTGCATTAGAAAAGACCCAATTAGTGCTGGAAAGTCATCAGGCCCACCGCTGCCGGCCCAAACTCCCCTTAAATTTCATCATTTTAGGGAAATTGCCGCACTTACATGGGTTGATTTTTCAGTGAGACAGAGATCAGAGGGACCCCCTCTTGATTATAGAGTGGGTGTTCCTTGGCCACAGCCTGTCCAAAAGCATCATGCGGCCACAAGAACCGATGGCCCAGCTGATTTGTAAGGCTAGGGCACGTGTGCGGTTGCTTGTGGGGTGTGATTTTGTATGCATTCACCTACTGATTTGGCTGTCCACCAGGATGAGAACCTCTAGTTCCCACAAATCTGTAATGACTTGGAAGGACCCCCAGACTCAGCAGTGGGAGACCAATGTTAAGATCGTTGAGGGCTCCCCTCAAGTAGCTGAGTTGGACACTGTCGCTGTCATCAGGATCTTTGAAAGGTTCCCTGAACCTATTAACATTGTGACCGATTCAGCTTACGTGGCAGGGGTGGTGTCTAGGGCCGAGCATGTGGTGCTCAAACAAGTCTTGAACCCAGTGATTTATAAGTTGCTCTCAGGATTAGTACAGCTGGTTTCCCACTGAGAGCAACCCTTTTACATCATGCGTGTGAGATCACACTCTGATCTCCCAGGTTTCATTGTGGAGAGCAATCGCAGAGCTGATGCCCTGGCTGCACTGCTACAGCTGGCTGGCCAAGGCAACGCCTTCCATCAAGCAAAGCTCAGCCATCAGCAGTTCCATCAGAATATGCCTGGACTGGTCCACCAATTCCATCTGCTGCGTGACCAGGCCAGAGCGATTGTGGCCACATGCCCACAATTCCAGGGGTCCACATTACCATCACTGGGGGCAGGGGTAAACCCCAGAGGTCTCCAAAGTTGTGAAATCTGGTAGACTGATGTAACCCATGTACCCCAATTTGGCAAATTTAAATATGTTCATGTCAGCGTGGATACCTTTTCTGGTGTAGTCTATGCCTTAGCCCACACAGGGGAAAAGGCAATGGATGCACGGAAGCATCTAATACAGGCCTTCTCCATGTTGGGGATTCCAAAGGTCATAAAAACTGACAACGGGCCGGCCTATGTCTCCAGGGCCTTCAGTAATTTCCTGCTGGAATGGGAAATTGAGCATCAAACTGGAATTCCATACTCCCTCACCAGCCAAGCAATAATAGAGAGGACTCACCAGAACCTGAAACAAGCCCTAGAACATCAGAGGGCCGATGTTAAAGTGTTATCCCCCCAGCTTAGGCATTCAAAGGCACTGTTCACCCTCTACTTCTTGAACTGCTCTTTTGAAAGTCTAAACTCACCAATGATGAGACATTTTTACCAAAACCACATGCTAAAGTTTAAAGAGAAACCACCAGTGCTGATAAAAGATCCCAAGTCAAGCAGCAGATCAAAAGGCCCTATGGCCTAATTAATTAATAAATTAATTAATCCTTTGGGACTAATTTAAGCAAGGATATTCATGTTGTAGGATAGTTAAATTTAAAGATCATAGATTTAAAGGATAGTGCTCCTTTTTTTAGAAACTTGAAATGTAATTCAGCTCAAATTTCTGCTTTTAAACCCAGATTGTACTGGACAAAAGTAATATTTCATAAGCAAATACAAGGATATTGAAACTCCTTTGGGAGAAAAGACAAAAGTTACATCAAATCAGAAAAACTTCCCATAACATTTGAGTCTGAATAACAGGCTCCAGCAAGTCCATAAATCCTATTTGCTTTCATTGACCTGATGGAGTTTCTTTGGCTCATCAACAAGGGATATCTATGCAGAAAGCAGTTTGTTTCATTTGTTTCCAGAAGCATATACATATACAGAGCCCCTAATGGCCTAAAGCCCGAACTTAAACTCACTGCGTGCCTGCAATTGTGTCATATTCCATTAGGAGCCAATGTGCAAATAACATATTTCCATTTTTAAAGTCTGAAAAATGTCACAAAAATCTTTTGGCACTTACATGACTCAGACAATCACACACCCTCTAATTCTCGCTACAGATAATTTCTAATGTTCACTATATAACCACAGCATGAAATCAGTAAAAACTATTAAAGTAAAGAAGTTCTGCAGAATAGCCATTAAAGGATGCCAAACTAGAAAAAGAGAGAGCATTTAAAATTCTAGTATTGACAGTTACCCCTTACAAAGGGAAAGCAAAATGTAATGCACTTAAAGCAGTGGTCTTAAATACAAAAGGTTGATTTACCAAAATTCAGCCCTGCAACTTGTTATAAACTAATGAATTTGCATAAGCAAGATTTTTACCTATGTCATTATGAAAAAGAAATCCAGACAAAGCAGTTTTTTGTTCTTTTTCCATGTTGCATTTCCTTAATAATCTTATTCAAAAAGATGTGATAGTCTGTGTTTTTAAAATAAACAAATTAGCAATACACAGGTTTCATACCTGGATCTGATATGAAGACAGCACAGTACCCATACCTGCTGCATAAGTCATGTTTTGTAGGACATTTTTGTGGGAGCCACATGTATGAACTCACAGTAACAAGGCAAAACAAGACCCTAAAAGTCTGAAATCTGTCCTGATGACAGAGAGGAAGCATTAAGGAGATTTTTCACTAGCAGAAATAAGAATGAGGGAAAATGAACTGCAAGAATTATTCATTTTTTGTAGGGCTGTGATTCCAGGATGGGATGGGAAAATATCAAATGAAACCTGGTCACTCAATTTGTGCAGTAACATTTGGGGGTAACAATTTGTAGGTAACAGTGTTCTCACACTTTCTCTCCAAGAAAAGATGGAACTAGAAAACAAGGAAATTGTTGAAATGGGATTGCAAAATGAGTGATGGTAATGTTCATGGTTTGGTGTGTGGCTGTATGTGCACGTATACAGAAGGGGTCACATGACAAAAGGATCAGTAGAATTTCACAGCTGCATTGCCATTACCACCAGTCACCAAGCAAAACACAACAGGCACACTTCAGACAAAGCAAAACTTCAGTTTTCCATTCCTCAACCTGCCTTACAGATCCTCTACAATTGCGCAATGTCTTTCTGCTGTCACTAAATTTTTTAACTAAAAATAGGATAAGGTCTACAAATTGCAAATCTCACACTGTTTTGTATTTTTATGTGATACATTAAAGAAGGGTGCTTTTACTTTGAGATAGAAAAGGACTTGAGGGAATTTTGGAAACCTAAAACTCGGTTAGATGCCTGGCAAGCAGAAAATCTGTTTGTATCTGAAAAGGAACAGCTCAGACTTTCAGGTGATGTGTACTTTAGATATGTAACAGGTACGAGGCATCAATTAACCTTTGAGTCTGAACAGCATGGAAGAAGCAATAGAAGCATCAGGAAAATTTAATTCCTTCAATGCTTTTTAAGGTAATTTACTTTTAAGATTATTTGTTGACTAGCAACATTATTGTTAGCTACTGGCAACTGAATCTACATACCAAATAGAAAACTAACCTGGTTATTCAACTCCTGTGGGAATGATCACCAACATCCTCAAAACTGAGGCATGAGAGAAAACCTAGGATAAAGTTTTCAAATTTCAAAATAGTAAATGAACATCACTGAGTTATTTGTCAGCCATTCTTTAACATTCCCAGAGATATTGGATTTCTACTTTCCTTTTGCACTTGGAGGACTGTCGCCTTCTGATGAGAAGGCGGGCGACCTGGTTCCAAGATACAGCACGGCGACCCGGCTTCCCCTGGGTCACTCGGTCCACTGACATACACAGACACCAATGTGGTGGATGGTCAAATGGTGTTTATTATCTCATCTCGTGGGGTTAAATAGTCAAGGGGGCTTTCCTATGTCAAAAGGGGACGGTGGGTCCGGCTAGGGTTAGTAAGGAGTGGAAAACTACAGAGTTAGGAGGGGCTGCATGCTTCAGGGGTGATTGATTACCTATAGCAGGAAGAAGGGGGAAGGGTCTTGCTTTCCGTCACATCCCGAGATTTTCCGTTCGCCTGTCCCTATCTACCACATCTCCCCCCCCCCCTTTTTTACTAATGAATGAGGTAGTTATAAACATAGGCACTAAGGTGAGGTACAAAGTTATAATATGATAAGGGAAAAGGGGTTTTTTGTAAACCTGAGTAATCTTCGCAAGGGAAGTTTAGAGAACCTTTGCGACTGGCAGTGTCCTCTGTTTTTGGTTCACAGCATTTGTTGCCGGCCTATAAACAGGATGTTGGCCCGTTCTAGGCGAGCTTGAACAAATGAGACCAGCTTGTTTAGCAGGCATGGTCCGAATGTGAAGGTTAAAAGCAGTATTGCTAGCGGACCTATTAGGGTGGAAATTAGAGTGGTGAGCCATGGCGATTGATTGAACCAGGAGTCGAACCAGCTCTGTTGGGTTTCCCTGTCTTTCTTTCTTTGAGCCAGTCTATCTCGGAGTTCTGCCATGGAGTCTTTAACGACTCCTGTGTGGTCCGCGTAGAAGCAGCATTCCTCCTTCAAGGCGGCACACAGACCTCCTTGCTGCATGAACAAGAGGTCCAGTCCTCGCCTGTTATGTAAGACCACTTCCGAAAGCGAGGAAACTGATTTCTCTAGAAAGGAGATGGATTTCTCGATCCTCTGCAGGTCCTCATCAATGGTCATTTGCAGCTGAGCAAGCCCTTGGTGTCGGGTCGCAAGGGCTGAGACACCCGTGGCTGTGCCAGCTGCTCCCAGGCCGAGCAGCATTGCGATAGTCACTCCCGTTATTATTTCTCTTTTGTGAAGTCGGCCGGGCTCCTCGAAGATGTGGTACATCTCCTCGTCTGAGTGGTACAGGACCCTAGGAACAATTAGAACTTGGACACAGAAATCGGTAGCGTCATTGAATTTGGCAAGGAACACGCAAGGACTTACCCCAGATTTCTGACAAACCCACATCCCAGATGCGGATGGGACCGCCCACTTGTTGACCTTTCTGTTGGGCTTGACGACTTCGGTGCAGAAGTTGCCTTTCTGCTTTGCCAAGGCTGCATTGCCAAAGCATTTGCCCTGGCCTGTGACTTGACTCAGGGTGATTCCTCTACGGGGAGTGTCCCATCTGCACTGGTGAGGGGCTTCGGCTGTGGAGTAACTGAAGGGGGTGTCTAGAGCAACTCCTTCGTAGAAGGGAGGTTTAACATCGTAGCAAAGCCAGCAGGAATTGGTTAGGTTTGGGTTGGATTCATTCAAGGATAGAAAGGTAGCCTCCAGCATGCGGAAGATTGGGTCTGAGTCCGACTCGGCTAAGCGGCCTATTTGGAAGGCATCTGCATGGCCAGTCAGGATATCAGTGGCCTTTGTGGGTAGTGGTTTGGGATGGGTAACGTTTCTCCCTTTCAGCACGTCCTTAATAACCTTATTGGGTCCTACCGGTCGGGGTGCCGGTGGTTGGAGCCTGATAATTCGCACATTCACCCACTCTTTTGGCCCCTTGAGGACTGCCGTCCATGTTCTGCCTGTGGCCCAACTAGGGTGTTCTGGCTGCAGAACTGTCATGTTATAGTCTGTGCACTTCCGATATTTGGGTTGTGTATAATGGTTGCTATAGACCCCTTTCACGATGGCGGGCTTTTTACAGCCGGTAGGTGCCCAAGTGAACTGTAAAAATCTATCGGGCTCCTGCGGTACCCACCCTTCTCCCGATGGTCTGGCATCTGTGACAATGGTTTCACAGCCCCAGTGCCCGCAATATCCCCACCCCGGGTAGTTACAGTACTTCTTCCCAGGGTTGGAGGCTGGACACCAGTAGGATAGATACATGTACATGATGTGTGGGTGATGGGGTCGTATTTTTGGTCGTCCTGGAAACAGGTCGGCGATATGGAACACGAAGGATGGGGTGCCTGCTGTGGTGATTTCTTTGAATACCTTGTCACTTGAAAGATGCTGCATGACCCACCTGAATGGCTGATGGGGGTAATAGTCTGGGTTGGCTCGCCCCCCGGCGATGAGCCCTAATAGCAAGATCACACAAAGCCACCGTTGCTGTCTGGGTCTCACCGGTGTAGGATTCTTGGGTGCTGTCTGGCGTTTTGGTGGTTCGTCGCTTTTCTCTGGAACCGGGATGTACGCGTTACAGGGACGACCCACGAGCATGTCCTGTAAACAGAAACTCACAATTCTCGTTAGTCTCATTCTGAAGGTCTGGCTTGATTGACTTAAGTGGGCACCACCTGATCTTGCCCTCTTTTTTAACGGCCGCGTACCCCCGTCCCGTGAGCACCAGTCTCCAGCCCCGTTCCCATTCGCCCAGCTCGTTTCTGATTACAACCTGCGGGCCCTCCTCTAGGGCTCGGGTGACCCAGTGCTTCTGAACAGGACTGTCTGCCTCATCTCCTCTAGGGAACTGATTCAGTGCTAGCAAAGCTGTTGCCAGTATACGCGCTTGGTCCCCTGGGGGAACGGAATTGGCAAAGCCCTCTGCCTTTGCCAATACTTCTAGCTTAGCTTTCAGGGTCTGGTTTGCTCGCTCAACTATGGCCTTCCCGGTGCTGTTATACGGGATACCTTGTACTAAGGTAATGCCCCATTTCGAGGCAAATTCTTGCACTGGTTTGGAAATGAAATTGGAACCATTGTCAGTTTTAATTTGCTTGGGGATACCAAGCCATGCCATAGCTGTCAGCCAGTGCTGTATCGTGGCCTTAGAGTTAGCTTTGGGGTGCTGTGTGGCTACGATCGCTTCACTGTAAGTGTCCACCGTCACTGCAAGCCATGCTCGGGGCTTCAGCAGTTGACATAAGGTGAAGTCCGACTGCCAGATTTCCGAGGCCTTGAGACCTCTTGGGTTAACCCCACTGGTCCACAGGGGTGACTTCTGGCAGTGAGGGCAAGTGGCCACTATATGTTTTGCATCCACGGTCGAGATCCCGCATCTCTTTGCCAGTGCTTTGGCTCCGATGTGGAGCGACTCGTGCAGCTGCCGAGCTTCCTGCAGTGTCCACACTCCCTTTGCTGCGGCGTCCGCTTTGTCATTGCCGGTCTGGAAGAAGCCTTTGACTGGGTTGTGGCTGTTGACGTGAATGACAGACACGGTGCCCCGTCACGAGGAGAGCGCCTCCTCCAGCACTGAGGCCGCTGCTGACGTTGACACGCCTGGTCCTGACATGGCCAGGCAAAGCTTTGCTACGAATATAGAGTCCGTTACGATGTTGAGGTGTTCGTCTTTGAAGAGTCCGCACGCCAAGACCACTGCTGCTGCTTCCAGTTGTTGCACTGACAGTGTGGGATCACCTGTTTTGACACAATGCCATTGTTCTCCTGCCTGCCACACTGCCGCTGCAGTAGAAGTCGTGGAGGAAGCGTCTGTGAAGACCGTCGGTCCCGGCTGCGGTCAGTCCATGACCTTTGGCGGCATGCCTATATTGACAATGGTCAGCAGCTGAGTCCAAGGTGGCCTAGTGGCGTAGGAGATTTCTCCTCCGAAGCCGGTGAGAGCAAGGGCCAGGTGCTCCGATATCATGGTCGACTCCGTGGTTGGTCGCTTGCGAAAGGGGAGGTGGATTCTTGTCGGCTCGGTTCCCAGGTGTCTCAGGGCGAGTCTCCTGCCTTTCATGATGAGGCTGGCGACGCATTCAACTCCCAGGGAAAACGCACGAGTTGGTCTTCCGAGGACCACCCATTGGATCGGCCGGGACTTTTCGGAAGGTCCTTGGGCTAGTGCTCCCACTCCTCCCTTTTGTGTGAAGTGGACGTATAGATCGAGCGGCGCATCTGGGTCCCACCTGGCAAGCGTGCCAGTAGACATCTGGTGCTCAATGAAGTCGAGGGAGCTCGCTGCTTGCAGCGTCAGCTCCTTGGGGTCCCAGGGGTGCTTTCCTTTCAGGAGGTCATATAGGGGTTCCATGACCTCGGGGGGAATCAGGATGATGTTGCGGAGCCATTGCAGAGAACCCACAAGGCGCTGCATGTCATGGAGCGTCTTGATGTCTCAGCAGACCTTCACCTTGGGAGGTGTCATGTAGGAGTCCGTGATCCCCACTCCCAGGAAGGTCACGCAGGGTCCTCTCTTGATCTTCGTGTTCGCGATCTCAAAGCCATTGGCCTGGAGAGTTTCCGTGATCGCGGTCACCAGGTGATCCACTTGGCTCGCCGATGGTGCAGCGACGAGGATGTCGTCCATGTATTGAATGATGGTCGCAGCGGGGTAGGATTGTCAGACGGCGTCAGTGCTCTGTCCACGGTGATCTGGCACATGGTCGGGCTGTTCACGAGAACTTGCGGCAGCACCTTCCATTGGAAGCGGAGGTTAGGTCGCTCGCCGTTTGGGAACACGATGGAAAAGGCAAACCGTTCCTTGTCCTCAGCGTGCAGGGGTATTGAAAAGAAGCAGTCCTTGATGTCCAGCACTGCGCATGGCTGCCCTTTGGGGATGGCTGAGTTCGTGGGCAGCAGTGTCTGAACTGGACCCATGGGTTGGATTGCCCTGTTCACCTCCCTCAGGTCGTGAATGAGGCAATAACCCTCTCCGGACCTTTTGGGGATTACAAATACAGGGGTGTTCCACGGGCTGGTGGAGGGTTCTATGTGACCCTTCTGCAGCTCGCGGCTGACCAGTTCCAGCAAGGCTGCCATTCGAGGCTTTGACAGGGGCCACTGCTCGACCCATATGGGGTCTGACGATTTCCAGGTCAGTCTGATTGGCAGCGGTGGGTGTACGGCAGTGGCCCTCAGGATAAATTTGTGATTCTGACCCCTAACATAGCGAGGACATCCCTTCCTATCAAGGGTGGAGAGCGTTGTAGAATGTAGGAGTAGATTGCCACCGTCTGTTCCGGTCCCTTTTTCGTGTGGAGTGTTATGGCCACCAGCTGGGTGCTTTTCCATGCCCGGGATGGCCCTCCCACTCTCTTCACTGGGGGGACCTCTTTACATTGCCAATGCTGAGGCCAGAGCGCTTGGGGAAAAACTGAGCAGTCTGATCCCGTGTCCGCCCAGAACTGAAGCCCTATGACGTGGGGATCCTGACTGCCATAAAGGCGGCATGTCCCCCACACCATCAGGGGCTCCTTCCCTATTTTCATGGCCAGGGCCACCCAGGGGTCCCGCTCTGGGGCGTCCCCTGCTGGCCCTGTGGCACAGGCGCGGCTTGTGGCAGTGGTGGGCACGAAGGTGCCACTGGCGGCGCTGCAAAGCTCTGCGATTGTGTCGCTGGTGGGGGTGCGAAGCTGGCTGCCTCCTGTGGGGGCATGGGGTATGAGGGCCCCCCGCTCCACTGGGGGTTGACATAAATGAGCCGCTTTGCATTCGCAGCGGGAGGAGGCTGAATGCGGCCAGTGCTCCCCCTCCCTTTCCCGTTTCCCTGAGGCCGGGACCTGCAGTCCTTAGCGAAATGCCCCTTCTTCCCACAGCTCCAGCAGGGCCCTCTTGGGCGTGCTTGGGGTGGGGGCATCGCCGCGGACTGCCGTGCTGGCTGGGGACAGCTCACTGCGATGTGGCCTGCCTGACCGCACTTGAAGCACGCCATGGCACTGGTTAGGGTGCGAACGGCTGCTTGAACTGGTGTTAGGAGTTCCTCTCTTACGACGTGCCTGATCATGTCGGCTAGGCTGGCTCCGGCTGGCAGGGAGCGCAGGATGTCCTTGGTGACGGAGATACATTGCTGGCGCAGGCAGTCTGCCACCACGGGGCCCTTTGCCTCTGCAGGCAGGGTAGAGGAGTCTACTGCCGCCTGCAGGCGGTCTACAAACTGCGTGAAGCTTTCGCTCTCTGCCTGTCTTATAGTGGACCACGGTGACGGCTTGGCCACAACCAGAGAGGCAGCCCGAATAGCCTCCCTAGCAGCTCGAGTGGTGGCCCTGACTTCCTCAGCCCGCATCTGTGCGGCTTGTTGCTGAGGTGTAACCATCTCGTCGTGTTTCCCCAGCAGCCTAGATAGGCTCGACCCGTGCAGTGGCTGCCCCGCCCCAGACACCTGGGCTAGAGCTTTTGTACAATTATCTTCCCATTCCTGCTTAAACACGATCATTCCCACACCACCGAGTATCATGCGACTTATCTGTTTGATATCAAAGGGGAGCAAGTCGTCATTGCCAAAGAGGCCGTCCACGAGGGTGGAGACCATAGCCGAGTTGATCCCTTTCTCTGAGATCGCTTTGACAATTGCCTGTACGTCTTTGGGGTTTACCAGATTATATATCCTTTGTTGATTCCCCTCTGGTCCGGTGATCCTAACCAGGAAAGCTTGGATCGCCCCTGAAGGAATCCACTCTGCACAGGCTATCTTTATCCTCTCCCGAGCTGTCGGAACTGGTGGAGCTCGACTCAGAGCCGGAAGTCGAGTGCCAGCGCGTTTCCGGGTCCCGGTGCCTTTTCGTGTGGCTCCGGCCCCGTCCCTCCCCCTCCCTTCGGGGGTGGTGCCATTCCCGCCCCCTGGGCTTGCCCTGCTGCCCGCAGGGGGAGGTCTCTCCCTTAAATGGTAGCAGCGCTGAGCGCAGCTCCCGATTGGGCATGCGCTCTCTGCTGCCCCCCTCCTCCTCTTTTCCTCGCGGATGCGCACTAGCAAGAATTCGGGTCTCTGGGCTCTTCCCGCTGAGAGTTTCCGCGCCCCGCCCATCCCCTTGGTCGCCGGCGCCATGTTCGGCTGGGTATGGTGGCGGCGCTGCCCGTCCCTCCGCGTCTCTGGCTTCCCTCGCCAGTTCCTCCCAAAAGGACTGTGCGCGCTGCTGCGCCCCCGGCGCCGAATCGCTGATCCGCGGTGAAGGGACGGACGGGGGGTCTGCAAGTTTTTCGGGAAGTCCCGCGGGGGGGGTTGGGCTCGGGCTCGGGGAGGGGGGGGACGCGCCCGATCCCCCCGGGTCCCCGCTCCCGGGTAACTCGCTTTCGGGGGCGGTTTGCGTTGCCGCTCCTAACCCCAGCTTGGGTGTTGCTAATAAACATGTGCGTGCAGTGCTCCATGTTTCCTGCTCCTCTAGCGCCTTGCGCAGGGCTCGCTCGACCTTTCCCCAAGCCTTAAGGCTTCTTCCGCTGCCTGAGGTCTTTGTATCCTCGGCTAGCGCATTCGTGCATCTCCCCCACACCTCCGGGTGTAATATTTCCACGGGACGTTCAATCGCCCCAAGCTCTAAGAGTCTCGCAATAGCGAGGTAAAAATCCTTGAGCTTGCATTTAATTCCCCACTGCTTATAAACTGAACTCACGACCTTCACGATGGCTTCCATGTCGATCGCTGGTCCGGGGACGTCTCCCCCGCCAAGAATCGGTCCAGCCGTTCTGGCCGCTGTTTCTCGTCCAGGAGATACCCGCTACCCTAGGGTTTCGGCATCATATGTTGCCTTCTGATGAGAATACCTGGTTCCAAGATACAGCACGGCGACCCGGCTTCCCCTGGGTCACTCGGTCCACTGACATACACAGACACCAATGTGGTGGATGGTCAAATGGCGTTTATTATCTCATCTCGTGGGGTTAAATAGTCAAGGGGGCTTTCCTATGTCAAAAGGGGACGGTGGGTCTGGCTAGGGTTAGTAAGGAGTGGAAAACTACAGAGTTAGGAGGGGCTGCATGCTTCAGGGGTGATTGATTACCTATAGCAGGAACAAGGGGGGGAAGGGTCTTGCTTTCCGTCACATCCCGAGATTTTCCGTTCGCCTGTCCCTATCTACCACAGAGGACTCAAATCAAATTTTTAAAAATTCTTTTTTTTTTTACTGTTACACAGCAAATGCCATAAAATTTAATATTTCCATAATTTATGTTGTCTTTATGGTTGCTGAAAAGGTAGAAAAGCTGGCAAAAGGCTTTAGAAACTAGGTTAAAAATACCAGGGTCCCGTCTTATTCTTGTAAAATGTACTATGTTGCCAGTCATAAAGACTTAATAGTCTCCACATCTACCACCTAAGGCATACTTGTTTTTATTCCTAGGAGACAAAAAATGAAAAAGGAAAGAGGCATTTTGTAATACGGAATGAAAATAATGAACTCTGTATTAAGCCTGTAAGATAGCTAAATATGTGTGACTTCTTAAGTACCAAAAAAACTATGTATAAAAATAGGTCAATTTCCAAAACAGCATAAAATTACAAATTAATAAATGTCAAGACAGGAAAAATATACAGAAATTGACACTGTGTCAGAAATTCGGAAACAAAAGTAAAGTAAAAGGACCATAAAAAGTTTATTATAATTGTGACAAGAATGGATTAAATTAATTTTTGCACATGAGCACACGAGCACACTACTAATAATATAAACCCAGATACTTATGAATGTTAAGCCAGAAACACAAAACTGTTTTGATTTGGGCTTTTTTCCCTTCACAGTGATTAGTTATAGAACTGTTCCCTCATATGGAATGATAGGAATAATTATTATAAAGTTATACTGCTTCCAAGTAATACAAAGCTGTGAAATAGCATAACTCAAAGACACAGAAGTCTAAATGAATCATTCATCCACAGTGATTTATAGCCAAGCAGGTAGATATTTAAATGGAGAAAAGCAAGTCAACTGGCCTACTATTATTTAAGGAAATAATAGTATGAATTTCAGAAAGTAGAACAAAGTCAGTGGACTTAGGGGTTGCATGAATTATATGAAGTTTTGAAGCTTGATCCTATAAAAACAAAAATAACATCCGAATTTTACACAGGTGAATATTTCTAGCCAAATGATGTGCACATTTGTATTGGGGGGATGTAGTGTTCTAATCACAGCCATGAGCAGAGGCATCCGTGCTGAAATAAGCAGATGTTGCAGTAGCTGTGATCCAATGAGAAGCTTGAATAGAGAGAGATGAGAGAGATGAGAAACTTTTCCCGAGGGATAGAAGAAGAAAACCTCTGTTCTCAGGGACAAAAAAACTTGTATTTCTATACTAGAACAGCTCATCCTTAAAATTGCACCCCAATAAGCTGAAATGACCCATGGTGGTAGTTATGGGAAGACCACCAAATCATGGGTGGGACTTCACAGTTGCAGATTTCCAGGCGGCTGCTGATTCACTGTGACATTAAAGCCACGAGAGAACTGTTTCTTGTGAAGTCTCCATAGCATGGCAAGAGAGACTCCCTTTCATAAGAGAACTGAAGAAAGATTATTTTAGAAGTGGCAAACTGATGGAAAATAACAAATTTTGTCTCTTTACGTTGTCAGTAGGAAAAGAAAAAGTAGTTGGGGGGAGGAAAATTGTTCTGAAGGCTTATTCTAATTTTTTCTTATTTTTCTTTTAGTTCTATTAATGAAGTTTTCTTTATACTCTTTAAAGTTTTGAGTCTGCTTTGCTCTCCTCCTAGTCCTTATCTCGCAGCAGAAAATGAGTAAATAATTCCAATGGGTGCACTGACATTTAGCCAGTATCTAGACCCACTACGTTGATTGGTGCATTGGCCAGGAAACTTGGATTTGTGAACCAAAACCATCACACTTAATTGATGTTTCTGTCCAGTTTCTGAAACTGCCATAACATTTAAGTCAGAAGAATTAAATAGATTATCCAGGTTGTTTGGAGCAGGTTTCTGAGGATTCTGTACATACGAGAGAAGAAAGAGACAAAGAAGTGTAGTTTGTAACATTCAGTCATAAGGCTACTACTTTTTCAGCATTATTTCCTTAGGTGTTTGTAAGCATGATATCTGTCTGCCTCACACTAACTTTTGAGCGCAAACTCATCCAAACTCATCCAGTCAGTAAAAAATGGAAAGATAATGATGGGGCTAAAGTCATATGGAACTGAGCACCCTGCTAAAGAAGAGTGAAGGGTTTATCCATAGTAATAGCATGGCAAGGACTGAACCATTCTCTCACCCTGAAGCCTGGTTGTCCAAAAATATATTTGCATGACACTAGATATCCTGAGGTTATGCAGGAGAGGGGTGATCAGCAACAACACACAGAAGCAGATTAAATGCAAACCTGTATAAAATCAGATACCATTAGAGCCAATATACATAGAAGAGCTGTCAAATAAAGTATATATACCTACTCTTCCCTCCAAATAGGAACAAGCAGTTAGAATTTGGACAGACAAACAAACTCAGGTATTTACTACTAATACAAGAGACTACTTCTAAATATTAGTGACAAGGTCAGGACTAAGTCAAGAATGAATCATTACTACAGAAATGCTTGGAGTCATTGTCTTTGACATTTTTTGTTTGGTTCTTTTATTTCTTTTAAACAAGCAACAGGGTTATATGACAAAGTCACCATTGACTGAAGGTTTTAAAATGTGCCTTATCAAAGCAAAAACAATTTATTATGTATTTGACATTATTTCATATGGGAAAAATGATAATTAGCTGTACCAAATTATCACCTGTCTCAGGATACCAATTTCAGCTGTTGTTGAGTGCTTGTCTCAGTTGGCCTTCCTTTCCCACATTCTGTGAGTGACAGTTTTTAAATTAATAGCAACTTTATATCATACATAAAAGACAACTGAAAAAATAAAAATTACACAAACATATTTCTGGCTGAAGAGTTTGGCCATACTGTCATTCAAAATAAGAGCAGTGCACAGCTTCCATATCCTAAGGGTCCCAAGACATTCACTATTTCTCTCTCCCTAAAATCAAGCAACAATAATTCACAGCTTAAAGCAAGACACTTGGAGGCTTTCTCACACAGTCTTTGGCACAATGTCCTAAAATACTGGGTTTGTCTATTTTTACTGTCAACTTGCTGAAGAATTAAATTCTTTTTACAATACACAATTTAAGAGCTGGTAATATTTTTTTTTGCTCTACTTTGATGTTTTCAGCCTCTACTACAGTTTTAATTTATTATAAGTTTCAAGGCACTACATTTTAGCACTGTGTACCATAAATTACCACAATACATAGAAGCCTGCCAACTCTAATTAATTTCAAATTAGGTGAGGAATTTTTTTCTTATATTTTTCTGGTGTAAAGATGCATGTATCTTTCAAAACACAATATCTCAAGATTTTGTTATTTGTAAGCAAGATTTTAATGAATAGATGTTTTTTGTCCAATGTTGGACTGAAATAGGACAATATCAGGTTTAGTACCTGAAAGTGTGAAGGAATTTGCAAAAAGCTTGCAGTCACTATGGTGAAAAAAAAAGCAGTAAGCTAAGGAAAGAAAGAAAAAGCAGTAAGCTAAGGAAAGAAAAGAAAAAAAAAAAAAAAAAGACAAGATAAATCAAACAAACTGAAAGCAAATTGGAAACTTCCTAAGATAATCTGAATCACTGCAATGGATTCAGCTATGGAATGCTCTACTTGCAACTAGTTCTTCATAGAGTTGATTTTTTGGGGGATTTTTTGCTCTTTTGGAGAGGAATGTGGGCTGCAGATGTATTGAAACAAAAGCCCGGATGTGACAGAGCTGCCGTCTTCAGCCGCTAAAGCATTAAGCATTTTATTCCCCTTTCCTTTCATTTTCCTTAAGGTGGACAGCCACATTCGACACAAAATTGTATTGAAATTGTACATTGACCAGTAGTGATTACAAAAAGGTGTTGAGAAGAGAAATATCATTTATTCTTCTGTGACAAAGAAAGGAAGTTTGATTACCTAGCCAGAAAGACAGTTTAGAGTAATGGCAGCAGTCCTTCCAGTATGAAGAGGGTGGATGACAAAATACTTTTAATAGATGTACTTTGACCCCACCCCTTGTGCCTAATGAGTGATGGCCAAAGTGGGAGCCACTTCAGCCACTTTCTCCACTACGCAATAGGAGATTATATACAAACATCAATCTTCATTCTTATTTTATCTCCTTTGTGACGCAAAGGGGACATATGTGACACATATTTGTTGTGCAAATTCTTCTGCAGACAATACCAGTATGGGTCATGAAGTGTTGCTTCAGCAAAACTGTAACCAGGTTGTCCCTCTATTTGTCATTGATGAAGCCATATCTGGAGTGCTCTGCACAGTTCTGCAGAAGTTTATTGACTTACTGGAGCAAGACTAAGCAAACGCCATGGAGCTGTTTAAGGAGCAGGACTTCCTGCTGCAGGAAGAAGAGCTGAAAGAAGTGGGGTTTCCAGCTTGGTGAGGAGAAGTCTAAAGGGCAACTGGAACTACCCAATGGGAAGATACAGAGAGGAAAAGAGTGAGGCACCTCTTGGAGATGCACATTGAAAGGATGGGCAGCACAGTCACAGCTGTAAAAAATTAAATTCTGATTAGATATTAGAATTAAGGCTAATTAACAGTAATAACAATGAGGCTGATCAAACACTGAAGCAGAGGCTGAAAGAAGCTGTGAAATTTTAGTCCTAGGAGACACCAAATTTGACTCAGCCCTGACTTGAGCAAGAGGTTGAACTAGGTGATTTTTGGGTATCCCTTCCAACAAAATATAATCTGCATATATAAACTCAGCAAACAAAAGAGGCTTTGTCAATCAATTTAATCATATATAAATATTTGCCCAGCTGTGTGACAACCTCCCAGTCTAATCTCACCCTAAATGAGTTTCAAGATGTGAATTCTAAATCAAATCAAGACTTAAAATCTTGCCCCACATTAAGTATAGTGCCATGTTATTCATCAGACTGTCAAAGCTTGTAAATCCCATCAAGTCCACACATGATTTAAACATGCAGGGAGTTATGATCTCATCAAACGCCATACATTGGACTTAATAATTAAGATATATTAATCAATTTGGAAATGAAGATCTGGTTCACTTGTCTTGACATGTTTTCTAGACAACATGAGTTCCCATTGTGAATTGTGTGATTTTAAACTTAACAAAGCCATCTTTTTAATAGGCAGAAATAATGACATGTGTCTGTTCCAGTCCCATGAAAGCAGATAGATCGTTTGGCATTGAGGCTGAGATATTTAATTAACAATAAATGTGCTACCACCATAGGCCTTTGAAAGCAAATATTTTTTCTTGTTTCATTTCCCAGTTAGATGGGCAGTGTTCTTTTTGTTTTAGTTTGCCTGGCAGCTCAGCAAACTGTCTTCATCCCAAACTTGTTCTTCACATTTTATGTCTACCACTATCCATTCATTGCTGTTATAATTATTGCCTAGGCTTATATGGATGACTCATACAGAAGGACATCAAGCATATGCATTCATTTGTGCTGGTTTATGAAGAACCACTTTGTTGGATGTTGACATAAAACATTTGTGACAACCTGTTAGAAAATGAAATTTGCCCAACAAAGTTCACAGAGAAAAGTCTATCAAAATAGCCATCAACATGGATGAAAAAACTAAACAAAACCCTTCTGGAATTCTTTCATATATTTCAAGGGATAGAAAACTCTTTCAAGTTTGCAGGTCAAAGGCTACATATAGGGAGCAGCAAGTCTGTCAGGCAGAAGAAATGGTGCAAAGATTCAGAGAAAGCTTCATATTTCCCCTTTCCTCACTGCTGATCCTTGGTTGCCTTTTCTTGACAAAGGGATGTAATGGGACACAGCTTTAACTGATGTGTAGGGGGAAGGCACAGCAACAAAGGAAGGATGTGAAATGGGATCCTGCAGAATAGAAGAAAACAAAGGAAATGTTTCCCTCCACCTCAGTAACCCAGCTGGGACCATACTGCAACAGCACTTCAGATACAACAGGTGGTTTTGTGGTTTCACAGAACTGTTTGTTCTTCCTCATAAAATCACAGAGGTCAAGCCAGTCCTCAGCCTAAGTTACAGATGTGTACAATTGCTGAACAAGCCTGAGGATTCTTTGACTGTAAGCACAGAACACGTCTCGCTTCATTGCTGTAGCTAAGATGCATAAGAAAGACAAAGATGTAGGCCCCTCAAACCACATTAATTCTTGGGAAAAAAATGGAGCTTTAAATATTGATTACAGTACAGTGATTATTGTACAGTGCCGTCTTTTTTACAACTTCTGTAAACAGCTCTTCTTCTGTACTTTATGCCTTCTTTCAATTTTTGTCTTGCTTTTTCCCTGTATTATTCACAATAAGGTACAGACTTAGTACTCAGACCAGTAGAAACTAAATGTACATGCTGTCAACTGCAAAAATGTTTGTTTATCTTTCCTCTCATTTATTCATCCTAAAGCTGAGTTTTCATGGTCACTTAGATTCTCTTTCATGTCTGATAAAGGCAAAGCTTTAAAAAGTCATTATACTCCAAAGTTTTGTAACAGATCCCCACTGCAGTCAATGAATATTAGACATAGGAAGTCCTTTCCGTATCAGTCCAGAAAAAAGCTGCATGCCATTTTAAGGATATTTTAACATATCTTGCTAGGAGATTTAATCAAACTTAACATCCATTTGGATGGGCAAAATATGAGATTTTTCCTTTACACAGCTACATGGAACATGGAAGTGTATTAACAACTTGGTAAACCACACTTCTTTTGTTCTGATATTTACTTTGACAGCTGATAAAAAGCATAGAATGTATTTATTTGCTTTCACACATTAATTCAGACAAACATATAATTGCCTTTCTGATATAGTCCTGATCTGTATCTACCAAGCTTCAGACAATCCACAAATCTAATCAGGCTGCATGTCAGTAGTTAGAAAATGCTACAGACCACTGCTGTAGTGTTGTATCAATACCGATATAATAAAGCTATGAAGTCATATCAATACAAATATAGATTTTTGGTCTGAAACCACACAGATTACACTATTCTAAGAAGTCAAATAAATTGTATTTCATATTGTCTGAGTTAACTCCAATGTCACAATCCTACCAGTCATGTAGGCTGTTCTACAAATTTATTGAAATCAAAGTGGAAAAGCTGGTTTAACACATCATAAAACTGTCACTCATTTTTGTCTATCTCCTAATCATTTTTTCAAGAGAATATAATGTATCAAATATGCAAAAAATGTAAAAGTTCTCAGGGTGTCTGACAGTGGACTGCATAACGTAGCCATGTAACAGTCATAGGGCATACCTAAGCTGAAAGAATTTTATTAATTTCCTTACTTAATTGCATGAGCAAATAACTCATAGAGTGAAAGGAGAGGGGAACCTAAAATGTGAGATTTAGGTCACCACTTCTGAAATGGCAACAATGTACACAGTGACACTTTCAAATCTACGCAAATGTATGTTCATCAAACAACAGAAAAATATCAAGTAACAAGACATAAAAGGAAAGAACAGGTTAACTTTTCCTCTGATTTCTGACATCCATAAAACTTCAGCAAAAAACCCAAAGAAACAATGTAAAATTGTTATGAAGCAGTGAATGTCTTTTCTCTTCACAGACTCGCTAATGAATTTGAATGTCTACATCATAGTAAGTAAACTCTTCATGACTGATTTTCATTTTTTCTATTTCATGAACCAAAATTTACATTGGATTATATGGTGGTTTAATTGGTATCCACAAGTCCCCTACATTCTTGCATTACCACTGTGTTTTCCCAGTGCATTCACTAACTTCTGAAATCTACTACTAGGAAAGGAATGCAGCTACCAGAAGGCAGATTGTTTTTAAAATTTCTAAGGAAGAACTACAAAAAGCCTCTAAAGTAAATTGAAGTGCTCAGTATCACCTGAAAATTATGGTACATGCTGAATCTCTGAGGAAGAATTTTTAATGTCTCATTTTAGCCCAAGAAATCTCTATTTCATATGTATTTTAGGACATATGGGTGAGTACAGAAACATGCATCTACATATAAAATATATTCCAAGGATACACATGGCTCCTTGAGCTTTGGCAGAAGTGAACTGAATAGCTTTAGACAGGGTTACTAAATTAAAAACACCCAAAATGCAACACTTTCCATGTACTTTTAGAAAGAAAAGAAACCAATATAAATTATGCAGTTCCGTGATTCATACAGCTTGAGTTTATGCTAACCAAATCAAATACTAGAACTTCCAAACTCACAGAGTCAACCTGCAAATTAATGAGCAGTATACTGCCATTTAGTACAATTAAATCTCTTGTGAGAAAAAGAAAAAGAAAAAGAAGAAAAAAGTGAAATTAAAGTTGCCATAAATGTTTTAACAGCCTTGGTATAAATTCCTTTGCCAGCCAGTAATGCTAAAATAAAATTTGTAAGAAAGAAAACAATAGTATATTTCTCTACCTTTTCCAATAAACAGCATGTAAGCAACCAAAATAAGATTGCTGTTGCTACAAGAATATAAGGGACTTTAAAAGTCTGATTATCATACAGTTTGTTTATTTTTTGATCTTAAGAAGTAAAATAAAGCATTACATGCCTGTTGATAGGGTGCCAGGCATTTGCAGATAAATGATAAGAGAGGTTTAAAAAAACAAATTATCAAAAAAAGATAACTAAATGATTACCCATCCCCATTTGTTTACTACCCATCCCCAAGCACTGAAGTGAGCAAGACCAGAAAAGTCCTGCTGTCACTGCTTTGTCAGCTAAATATTCCAAAGTGTTGAGGCTTCTTCGGATCCACATATAAGGATTATGGAGATTCAAAATAAGCATGACATAACTATTCCTCAGAACACAGATGGTTTCACTACACTAATGAAAAGCAAAGGTTATGGTTAAGAGATAATGTAAAATATTTATATGGAACAATAATTTCAAGAAAAAACACTGTATTGGGAAATTCCCTTACAAAGAAAGGTTAGCACGCTTCAAAAGTTTTGCAGTTCCCATATTTGTTTGCAGTGAAATTAATCCCCAAATTTCAAATTTGTGATATGGCAAAAAAAATACCCAGTTTATGCTGTTTTGTTACATACTATGTGAGCAAGGATCCATGCACAATCTCAGTGCATCAGTTTTGCTGTACAGCTGAGAGTCACAGTCTAGTCTTCCAGCATGCTCTGGTCATCCATCTATTGCTTAATCATGCAGAGACTGCCCTTCTTTCTCAAGAGACATAATATTCACTCTTAGGGCTGCATAAAATGCATGGATTAAGACATTAGGACAGAGTGATCTTGGGTATAGCCTCATTTGCATCACACTTAGTGAAACTCAAGGAAATCATCATCACCATCACAATGATAATGTAGTACAAGGAACCCGGGAGGAGGTACGGCTCCTGGTTTTGGTTTCAGACAAGGGATTTCACACAAAAAGCAGAGGACTGGGCTGAAATATATTCAATAGCTGTTAGCCCATTTTAAGAGCAAGGGAATGAATTAAAATGCTTTGTTCATCAAATCCTTAAGGGCCTACTAATAAAATACAGCTGGGAACATTACAAAGGTAATTTTGTGCAGTTTTAATTATATATTCACTGCTATGAGTGAAATAATAAGATCTTTCCCTTCTTAAAGATATACCTGGGCCCTATTACATTAGAGGCAAAGGTGTAGCATCTCTCTTATTTATTCTGAGGAACGTTAATGTGTAAATTTTAAAGTACTCTTGAGAGACCTCTTGGGAAGAAAAACTGATGGAAAAGGAATGAGTCCGGCAAGATGTCTCACTGAAACATCAAAAGAGATCAAATTCAGGCCGATGGATAGCAGAACAAAACTCCTGTTCTTTTACCTATCAAGCAACAGGTTTATCTAAGCAGCAAAAAATATTCACACCTTTCCAGCTTTTAAAAACCCATGCTTTCAGACACCATGAACTCCTGCAGTTCTTAATTCATCAGTTTCATCACAAAGAAAATCCTTCTTAATTTGTGAAAATCGTCCCACTGTTGGGACTCACCAACACTGACTATTAAAATACAGGTGTGAGAGAAAACTAAAAAAATGTTTCTGTTTTCCTACTGCAGTGTTTGTGGTTAAATTGCTTCCTTTACCAAAGTGAGTGGGAATATCTAGGTTAAGCAGGGACATGGATTGTGTCATTATTTTACAGTTCAACAGCTTGTTTTTTCAGAAACTCCTACCAGGAAATTCTCTCCATTCTCTAGGGCATGAATATGTATTTAGCTGTCCTAAGAAACTACAACAAATGTCAAGGGATTAAACATTTTAAACTGATTTTAAGTATATAGATATTCAAGTATCAGTACTAGAAGGATACAAGGAATTATGATCTCAGTTTTGCCCCATGTGGATAGAGAGGAACAGTTATGTTTGGTCTCCAGGTGATGTGCACTTGGGGAAATGATGGAGCAGTGATTGTAGTTCTCACATTCACATATCCCAAGTACAGATTCACCAGCTGTGACAATTTCTCTGCAGCAATTTTTTAAAAAATATTTCTTCTGTTTTTTCATATGGTAGAACTAAACAAATGAGATCTATACCATCCTGTACCTGACGTGCAGGATTTATACAGCAAAATAATATAAACTACAAAAAATAATATGAAGAATTATATAGGCTATTTTGCTGGAGTAGATAGGGATCCTGACAGTGAATGCGAATTTTTATTTTTCTATTCTCTGGATAAACACAGAGCAAAAAAGACTCTACTCCAAACAGCTCACAGAAAAGGGCAAGTAGATAACATCAAGCAGACTCAGCAGAGTACAGATAATACAGATAATAGAAACCTTCTTCAAAACACATTTTGAATGTTTTAAGAAGAGATGTGAGAATTCAGTGACCTTACTGGTTGCAATCACACAAAAGTGTGTCAAAAGATAAAACTAACAAAATCTTTGACTTTTTATGAAAGGCATATTGAATTTCTCCTTCACTACTGATATTGTTTCCCTGTCAGACTGGCCTTACACTTCTGATAAAATGACTATTTCCATCATCATTCTCCTGATGGCACTTCATTTTTTAATGGAAAATGGTTAATTATCTCAGTAAGTAACAGACAAGTCTTGATTTACGTTACATGTTTGCACTTGTAATGGTATACAAACCATGTGTGCTTTTAGTGTAGACTGTGGCACATGCTGAAAGCCCAACTTCTTCACCTGAAACAGTGAAAGGGGCTCTATAAAGATGTCTTCACAGTTCCACAGGGACCGAATGGAGTGCGTTGGAAGAGAGACTCCCAATTGCTGTCCCTTGTGCTTTCAGGCTTGCCAGAAGTTGTCTTTCTGTCTGCCACCTGGGCCTTAGAGGAGGGACTTTGCAAAAGCATCCCTGCTTTGACTTAATCAGAAGGATCTGCCATTCTGGGCCTAATATTAGATGATAGGAACCTCCACACTGCCAAATATCTTTTGTGAATGTCACTGTCCAGTTTTCCCATAGGCATGTCTTAAGGCACAGATCTTTCATCTGCATTCTTTTTTTCTGTGAGTCTTCTGTTTTTCTTCCTTTGCCAAACAAATGGAACTTAATTCTTCATATTTAAATATAGCTTGATAAGGTTACAGTGAAGGTCAGATAGCCTGCCCTCAGCAGAAATCTCCATTTATCTCACAGTGATGTATACCAGGTCTGACACCTTAGTCTATCATGTCACTGACTCCCATCAGTACAACGTCACCAGAAAGAATGGATGATTATTGATAATTCTTATGTTACTGCTTATTATAAATACACAGTTGAAACCTTTCAGCATCTTGTTTCTTCCACAAGACTATACAGTATTTTTTCCGAGAACTTTGTTGTGTAGTCTTTTTCATGATACTGCAACTTCCCAGTGAATCTACCCTAATGAGCAATAGCTTAAAGATTATACACTGTGGAAGAGACTTTTTTTTTGATTTTGCTTTACATCATTGTAACTGTGAAGCTGCTTTTGTCTTATTATTTTTCCCCCATCTTTATTTCTTAGCTTCCCTTCCATCTTTCTTTTCAAACACAATGTAAAAATGTTCTAAATAAATGTTACAGCTATATCACTGAAACAGTGGGATTTTTCAAGAACGAGGAGTATATTTAGAAAATTTAATACTTTGCCCTCCATGTTGCAAGTCTGCTAAGTTGGAATATCAGTGTCATTAATGTTTAATCTAGAAATTTCTCTAAAACATAAAACTAGAATTGAGCTGAGATGGGGGAGACACACAAAATTCAGACATGCAGGCAACTGAATCTGTTCAATATCATTATCTATGATCTGAATGTGGGGATTGAGTGCCCCTCAGTCACTTGATGACACTAAGTTTGGTGGGAGTGTTGATCTCCTGTAGGGCAGGAAGGCTCTGCAAGGGACCTGGACAGACTGGATTGATCGGCTGAACATAACTGTGCGGTTATGTAAGGTGAAGTGCTGGGTCCTGCCCTTGGGTCACAGCCCTCTGCAGTGCTGCAGGCTGGGGCAGAGGAGTTTCCTGGTAGAAAAGGACCTGGGGGTGCCAGTCAACAGCTGCTGAACATGAGCCAGCTGTGCCCAAGTGGCAAAAAGGCCAAGGGAACCTAACCTGTGTCAACAATAGTGTGGCAGCAGGACCAGAGCAGTGACTGTCCCCTTATACTCAGCACTGGTGAGGCCACACCTCAAATCCTGTGTCCAGTTCCAAGCCCCTCACTGCAAGGAAGATACTGAGATCCTGGAAAGGTGTCCAGAGAAAGGCAGCAGGGCTGGGGAAGGGTCTGGTGCACAGGTCTGATGAGGAAAAGCTGAAGCAGCTGGAGTTGTTCAGCCTGAAGAAAATCAAGCTCAAGGGAGACCTTGCTGGTCTCTACAACTACCTGAGAGAAGGTTGGAATGAAGTGAGGATTGACCTCTTTTCTCGTGGTAACAAGTGACAGGACAAGAGGAAAAAGCCACAGACTGTCCCAGGGCTGGTCAGGTTGGACACCAGAAAGAATTTTGAAACGGCATGCTCAGAGAGGTGGTAGAATCACCATCCTTGGAGGAGCTCAAGAGACTGGAGGTGGTTGACAAAGTTAGTTTAAAAAGTTAGTCAGTTAGGTGGTTGATTGTTACTCAAAGTTTGAAGTCAATGATCCTGGGGGCCTTGTCCAGCCTAAACCATTTTATAGTTCTTTGGTTCCGTGCTCTCTGCTGCTCCCTCTTCTATGGCAGCTGGTGACAGACAGAACACCATCTTCCAGACATCCCTGCTACTGCCTCAAGTTAGTTCATCATGCTTGTGATAGAGGAATTGCCTGGCTGTCCGTCAACAGAGGGGATCCTATACAGCGTGTTTCAGCCAGGGGTTGATTTCTCTCACAGGAAGAAAGGAGAGTCTTAAACCTTGCTTGTAGTGCATTATAACTCATAATAAGTAGGAATATATTTTCATTTTTCCAAATCACCTAAGAAACTGTAAAGGTGACAACCTACTGCACAGCACTCTTCATTTCCTTCCATCTAGCCTTTGTGTTGCTCTCCGAATATAGTCTTTGGGATGTCCAGAGCCGAAAAGCATACTCATAAATGTTTGTAAAATCACAAAACACAGACACATCACTCATACTAAAAGCAATAGCAGGTATGATATGTTAGACAAGTTGATTTGATCTTTTGGAAATGGTTTAGTATCTAAAATTTTGTATGCCGTAGATGAAGAAATAGTGCCAGCAGGATATTGAAAACCACAGAGAGCACTGTAGGAAACATTAGGAAAGAATAGGGCAACTAAATGAATACCCAGGGAAAATGGATACTATAAAATTGGATCCCTGCTGCATCAACCTTAGTGGATGATATTGCCAATTTGGAGAACAGTGGATTTCAGGGGCTTTGGTAACCAGGAGTTATATGGAATATTGCTTAGGTCTCTATTTTTCATTGGAAACTACAACGCTTTCAAGTATAATAGAAATAACTCTATCTTCCTAGTATCCAACAAAATTGTTGTCTCAAACTACATTATCTATTTGGATTCAGAGTAAAATTGTTGAAAGATGAAGCAGTGCAGAAACCATCTGTCAGTGAGACTGAGGATTAATTGACACAATTTTCTTAATGTATTTTACACTAACACCTCATGTGATAAAACGGCGCATCAGTTGCACTTATTTCCTGACAGAATAAATAAAAGGCAATAAACACCACATAAATATAAATTAGGAGTGAGTTGTATGGGCAAATATAACTACTTAGTTTTAATTCTTCAGTTTCTTTATGTCAACTCAAGGTAACAAATAACATTCCATGATTGTTGAAAACATAACTTTGACAAGCTTTTCTGAACCCTTAAACCAAAACTTTAAAATTTAAAATGCTGAAATCACTAGCAGTTCTTCAAGAGTTTATCTTGTTAATCTTCCTGGCGAAAATCTCTTTGCTAAGGAATTTTTGAAAATGGTAACTGGCAAACGCTTGAAGTTAAAATAGCCACTTTCTACCTATTAGTTTCTAGTTCAAAGAAAACAATAATAATCTAGAAGGAATTTTTTTCCCCTAGCTTTTATTTAGTAAGCTGATTGCATAAATAATGTTATATCAGACCCCTCTGATATAATGTCATGTCAGATTCCTCATAATGTCAGGCCCCTCTGTGTCCTAGAGACCTGTAATTCTAGGATAAGCAGCCACTTCATTTCGCAGGAGGTTTGTTTTTGATTTCAGAAATCTGTTGTATCACTGATTGATTTGCACTCAAATGTAAATGTTCTGAAAAGCAATGAAATGTTGACTCTTACAAATCACAGAAAAAAACAGTTTCTAAAACATACTTACTTGACATAAGACAGCCTTGAAATTCAACCTGAATGTAGTAAAAGTATCATTTGCACAAATGTAAACAGCAAGGATACATTTATCAGGGTTAGAAAATTTGGGAGCTATTCAATCTGGATTAATGATGTACAAAAAATGAGTTGCACTTAAAGCAGCTATGTTATCAAAACATTGCTCTTTTAATCCCTGAAAAATTATGGAGTTATGAAAGCAGATTTTTGCAGAAAATTGAAGATTTTTTTAAACATATGTGAAAAGCAGACTAAATGCGAATCCAGTACTGCTAAACTATATGTCTGTCATGAGTCCTTGTACTTCACTATTTCATAAATCCACAGCTGGTTGAATATATATTTTTACTATAATCCAATTTTATGTTTAGACTTTTCACATTAAAAAATTCCATATATCAACTCAGTTTTTAGGTCCTTTCAGTGCATCAGATCAGAATGTATTAGGTTTTAAAAAAAATAAATAGCTTCCAGATTGGATGACCTGTTTTCACCCCTCTCCACCTGCTGTAAGTGGGAAGTACAGGAAGAGCTTTCTTTAAGGATGTTTATATAGGTCCCTTGTTAGCACGGTTATGTCTTATCTAAAACAGAGTGATATTTCTTCTTGAATTACTGAAAAAATCTTACCAACAACCTACTTCTTCTCTCAATCCATCTCCAAGTTACAAGAAGACACAAATTTATGATGATTTATTTTAAGAATCCAGTTATTATTTCAATCTTCTTTTTCTATGATGGGTGAATGTCTTTTTCTAATTTGATTGATAGTTTCATGACATGAGGTCAACAGCAATGAGCTTAATCTTCAGGCATTTTTAAAAAATATTTCTGAATTTTTATGATGTCAAAAAAGCTATATTAATAATTAAAACTGTTATTTAATAGTTAATATGTTCTTTGTCTAGCTCTCCTACTACTACCTTCCCTTCCACCAGCATATGCAGTCTATTTTCTCAGAAAGAACACCACAGAACTTGTGATCCTATATCTTTTACTTAGAGTAGCAGCAGCTGCCAAGCAGGTGCTTACAAGCTTGAAAAGTTGTCCACTGAACATATCCAGCAGAGTGGCTCCATCCCTATTTAACCTATGCCAGCCAGAGTCATGAGTAAGAGTAAATCAAAAGAGGCAAATGTGGAGTCTGCAATTAGCAACACCCAAGAAACCACCAGCAATAATCCAACTCAGCAAAAGCAACAAAAAGCTGAAGAATGAAAGGATTATGTACAGGACCAGCTACAAAATGACATGCAGTGGCCATTTTAAACTCAAGTATGGTAATTTCTTATAACATTTGAGATTTTTGCAAACCAACATACAGAGGGCAAGCCCTGCTTCTTGTGTTTCCACACCACTTCCCTGCCAAAAGTGGTGTTAATGATTCTTTACTCTTTGCTGCCAGTAGTTTTCTGATAATGTGAACAAAACAGACATATCAACTTCCTAAATCTAATAAGATAAAAGAAAATACTCCAAACATTATTTTTTCAGGAGCTCTGAAATGAAGAGGTTGATCTTAAGCAGTAAAATATTCTCTTCTTGGCATGTCTCTGTGTCAACTTTGTGGACTTCCCGAGCTGCAGTGCCCAGTTTGTTGCCTTCATTGCCAGATTAGCATTGTATGAATTTACTATGTGCCAAGAAGTAAAAACAGAATTGATGTGAAGATAAACAGCCAGGTGTCTGCACCTAATCAGTAGTGATAAAATTGTGGGCAATATGAAGGGGATAACTGGCAGATCCAATCCCCTTGTAAACCAGAACACATGATCAAGAAGATGTGTTTTTACTGCTATATCTTTGAAAGTAGAAAATGCAGGTACTGTTCAATGACCTGGCCAAAAGATCTCATGGTGAGTTGCAAACCAGACAAATAATACATAGGTAAAGAAGCCAAAATAGTCCATCTTTTTCCTGCTGGGTGTTGGTTTTGTTTTCAAAGTAGTTTTAGGCAATGAGACATATTCTTGCCTTCAGAAATTCAAAGCTGGCTGTGCATTGAATATCCTCTTTTTCTCTTTACAAGATTTCATTTGGAATCCCCAGGGAGGAAAAAAAATCTAGATTTGGGTAATAACCACTCCTATTTCAGACAACAGCTGCTGTAACATTTTCTGAGAATAAAAGGTGGATTGATTCACTGATTGGTAAAACTGCAGTTTCAGTCCTTACATTTCCATCATTTTACTGGATTTTGCATTTGCAGCTCTCACCTTTGGGATACTTAGTAAAAGAAAGACCACAGTTGTGATCCATGTTCTCTGCGGAGTAGTCTAAATAATTTATCATTATGTGGTGATGGAGTTACACCCTATAAACTCTTCAGACCTACAGAAGTCTGTACATATTTTATGGTAGCCTTTCCCTTGCATTTACATTCATAAATCCAGTCCACTGTTACCATAATTGGGGAAACACTTAAAAAAATACAGAAATACTCACATAAGGAAAAGTCAAGCATCTTTCCTTGTGTTTATACTGCATGTTGATGCTCACTTCCTACAAATATTTAAGCTGTCTGACAAAGTGTTGCAAATTTTGAACTCTTTTAAATAGGCTGCACATGCTGCCTCATATGCAAACCATTCCACATTTTACCAATTCCACATTTTACCAATTTTCCAAAACCTGAGCAGTACCTAGTTTGATTGTCCATTAGTGCCTCCCAGCATTTGAAACAAACACTTTCTTAGATTTAATTGAATCCCTTGTGCTTAGCAACCATTTCAGAGTTCTTCTCAACAGAACCATCCTAGGGCAACTACTTCCCCCAAATTAGATTGGAAGTGCAAAGCTGCAGCAGTAGCAGAGCAGCTGATTTCCTGTGGAGAGAGGAGGCAGAGCAGTAGGAACTGTTGGGCTGGGCCATGATGGGCCTGTGGGAAATTTTTAGAAGACGCTTGACTTTTCTATCCTCTTAAGGTCTTCTTTTTCCCCTGGGCTGCTACTTTTTTCACCATACATTCCACTTCTTACCTTTCTTCTCCAGGTACAAATGAGTATTTCACCATTTTCTTCACATTCTTACTTGCTTCTAAAAGATATAATGCCCTTTTAGTGGGATTTGCATTGCACTTCCTTCAAGTTACAAAATCTTAATTCTAATATAATTGCATCTGCATTAGGATTTGCACACTGATCGAACCTACTACTCTAGCAAGACTGGTCCCTCCTTTTTTTCAGACAGGAAAGACACAAAAAACTGAAGTTATAATATGTAATTGCTGGAATATATGAGATTTTGACTACTGTGTCCACAGAGAGGTTATTAGAATGTATTTATATATTATTTTGTACCTGGGGTGAAGTTATTTATTAAGTAGCTACATAAACTTCTCTATCAGTGAATGATATATACAAAAGGACATATGGGTAGAGTGTCAACGCACTCAAAGAGCATAGGAAGCCTGACATAGCAGAGTTTTCTGAGACTGTAGGATCATATATTAGCAGTCTTTTCACAGTGATGTTATTCTCAGACCTTATTCAAAAGCAACATCAAAAAGGGTTATTCTCCAGTAAAATAAAACTGAGCTTGTTTTCCCCAGATGAAAAAATCACAACAGGCTTGTTAGATATAGCAATGAAATTGACAGTAGGTAATGGGTCATAACCAGAAGTTTCTCTTGAATTCTGCTCTGTAGTTAGTTAAATTACCTATTCCAACTGAAGCTTTGTAAGTTTGACAAATTTTCTACTTTTTAACAAAATGTATTTGCAGTGTGAGAAAAAAAATTTCCAATACATTTACTTAAATTACATCTGCAAAGTCATGTCGTTTAAGCAGTTTGTTAATTTTTAATTTCAATGCTCAGGTGTTTGTTAGAATGAATATTTTTTTGTTTTTTGAAAGTAATAAATTCTACTTGCATGCTTTTATGCTATCAGGTTTCAGAGCATCCTAAAATTTTACTAATTGATTTGGAAGTTCTTCCTCACCGCCTAGATGTCCCCTTGGAAGACAGAGCATTGCAGCTTTTGTTCTCTGCGGCCTCGGGTGGCTGGGAAGCCCGGCTAGCGCTGCCCTTTGTGAGACCGCAGCTGCCGCGTGCACGGACGCTCTGGGTCTCAGGCGTTTGCCTCCCTGCTAGTGCGGAGTGCTCCGCCGTGGCTACACAGCTTTCGTAGCCTTACGCTGAGAGGAGGCAAAGGGATGAGAGAGGCACACTTTGTTGGTGGGCCTGAGAACGTTTATTTCCAGTGGGGTCGCAGCGATGGCTTGGGTGACCGTCCCCAAGTTGGCACAATGGCAAAATGGTGAATGGACAATGACAGCACTGGGTTAAATAGGGGGCGGGTGGACAGGGACGGAAATCCCCCTCGCCCAATGGGGACAGACAACAGGGGAGTGACGTGGACCATGGCAACCTATGGGAACATAACAGAGGTGGGTACAGGGTTCTGGGACAAATAGGATTGCAAAGGTGGGGTGATTGCTACAGAACTTTCAAGAAGAACCAGGGAGTGGCTACAAGATTGACATGTAAGAGCTCCTGTGGTGACTTGGAGTGAACCATTTATGGGTGAAAATAGGGGTACAGAGAACCAACTAACTAACATTTATTAAAATCTCTAAGTGAACCAACCTAGCATACAACGAAGCATGGCAGGGGAGAATGGTATGATGCTGCCAGTATCTGCTCTTAATGTATCTTCTAGGCATTTCAAAAACAATTTTTTGTTCCCAGCTCATGCATGATCCAATATGACAGGTATAAAGCAAGGACAAAGTAGCTGGAAACCGGAGAAAAGATGAATAAGGTTATGCTTTCAGTGACAAGCACCTACCTTCTGCCCTTCCTTGCCTCAGGTGCCTCTTACAATGGTTGCAGCTAAGCCTTCTACAGCTTCTCATCTTCTGTGCCCCACTCTCCAATGAACCCTTCACTCATATAAAGTTAATAACACTTTCCCTCAGGTCCCAGTATTACATTCAAACATTCTCTCAACCTTGCACATACACTCCATCAGGACTCCACTCATCTATAGCAAATTGTTTTGTCTTTTTGGTGGGGTTGCCACAAATAATTTTTCTTGATTGACTCGTCTCTCACTTATCTTCTGAATCTCCTCCAGCCAACCAAAGAAATGGAGAGGGTGCAAGTCCTGAAAGTGTACTCCTGCTGTTATTTCTTCCCATGGGCCAAGGATACCTCAGATCTGTGCCCAGCCCAGCCAGTACCAGGGGGTCTGCTGGACATTTTTATCAATGTTCTTAACTATAATACAAGTGCTGTGTGTATATTAAATGGAGATTATTTTAAAAATTGGGATCCTACAGATATTAAGCTCAAATTTTTTCTCTTCCCTTGTTTTTCCCTTTCCTCATACACTTCCTTCACCTTCCCTGCTCTTTTCACAGTCTCAGTCAGGAAGGACAGGTTTTGAGGGGACATATTATTACAGTAGTTTTCTAGCAAAGTAAGCAGCTCTGCCTCCAATTACTTCTTTTTTTTTTTTAATAAGCCGTATTTCATGCCAGCAAGATTACCAGAAAGTCAAATTATTAAATTCTTAAAAGTACAGTTATATTGTGTAGCATAAAACTTAAAAAGTTATCAATACATCAGAACAAAGGAGGGTTGGCTCTCTACAGTGTTTTGTCTCCCCTTTTCTTGGGTTTATGCTTTTCAGTGGGGGGAATGACTTGGCTGACTGGGCTCCTGAGATTTTCTGAAAATAAACACAGGGAAAAAATGGGTAATCACAGATATAGTTGTGTCTCAGACACTTACAAAAAAATGGTACTATGATTTGGTACAAGAGATTTTACTTTCTAGCAGAGAGACTGATCAGAAATGCATTATGGTTTCTTGGTTGGATATGTCTATGTAGCAAATGGCAGTGTCAGTTCAGGTTACTCCTGCCAGCCCTAAGGATGGGCTCTGGAGGCTGGCAGAGGTCCAGCCACATCATCTCGGGTTTGTGAGGGTTCATGAGCTCCCAGGGGTGGGATCTACATCCCAAGGAAGGGCACTGCATGAGTGCCAGGCTGCCAGACCCCCAGCTAGCTCATTCAGGATGTTATTGTCAGGTACTGTTCTACACTACATTGACATGTCTAAGTGGTTCTGCAACTTGGTCTCCTCATGCTTTGGAGGGAAAATAATACGTGAAAGGCAGATATCCAGTGAACAGTGAACTACAATGGGCTGGCCACTCTAATGACCAGTGCAGACCCATGCTCCACCTACACTGTGTGACAGAGGCACAAATAAAAAAGCACAAGTGCACCAGCTACCATAGAGACATCGGCATTTTACATTTGCAGCACACTGTAAGGATTTTGGTTATATGCATTTCTACAAACAGAATAATCCAGTGATGAAAAGTCATACTTGAACCTTTACTGTCTTTTCTTCACAGAGAAGCAATTTGTTTACAAGCATTAAATGCGAATAGACACATGTTCAAGTATATTGAAGTCATTACAATCCCCTGCTACTGTATAAAGAAAAGAAGAGGTAATAGAGGCCCAGTCTTCCTTGTACTTACATAAGTAGTGCTGACACATTAATCCTTTCACTCAGAGAAGGATGAATAAAGAAGACTGTAAAAATTTTAGGGATCTATTCAAACAATAGAAAAAAAGACACTAGAAAAAGAGAGATTAAAAGGTAAAACATAATTTCCATAATAGATGGAAAGCATTCATCAATGTGTGAGCTATGACACACCTGCTCTGTTATAGAAAATTATATTTTTATGACTTTGAAGAGTCACCAGAATTTCGAATAATTTAATTTGAAATTTAAAATTGCATTTTTTATTCCATTTTTGTTATTTTAAATTTTTTTTCCCCACAGGAATGGCCAGCTTATAATTCATAATTTATAATTTTAATTCATAAATCTAAATTCAAATATACCTATGTAAGTTACTATCAGTGTACTGTGTGGAATTAAGAAGCACTTTTACTCATCTGATTCACATAGATAGATTTACAAAGTTCAAAATCTCATATTTGCAGCTAATCCATGACTGCATGATGGAACACAAATGAAGCACGGATTAAGAACACACAGAAAAATCATTATTCAGCTGTTTCTGCAACTCAGTTATCTTCAGTTTTGATGCAGAACCTAAAACCATGGAACTTCTTCACTGAAAGGAGTCATGAATCTATGTGAACCTTGGTTAAAATCTGGTCTGAATTTGTAATAAATAAGCCATGTAAACTTATATTTCTTACTTTTTATAAGCATTTAGGAGATCTGGAGTTCTTATTTCACTGTTACACTAGTGTGAACCTTTGTTATTCATAAAGAACTATAACTATGATATAGCCCAGACAAATGTCTTAGTGAAGTATGCTTCTGTTAGTTAGTCAGTGTAAGTGATCAATAAAAATACATTTACTGAGGAAAAACTAGTTGGGGTTAGCTGGCATCTCTTGGCAGTGTTCAGAAAGCAGCAAAAATTTTCCCATAATATTATCTTTATCATTCTATCTGCATTACAGTTGTGTCTAGAAGTGCTTTCTGAAAGCTGCTGTAGTCTAAATAAAGATCATGATTCTCACATTTGTTATTTTTACATCTAATGCATCAAATTAAACACAAACCCCCCAAATATACTTCAAGAAATTATCTGAGATGTGGAAAACAATGCCAGCATCAAGATACTTTCCCCAAAACTGTGTTTCACTTTTTAAACACAGGCAGATCAAACCATAAACATTACATAAGTATGAATCATTGCTAGCTGGGGAGAAGGGTGCTGTAAATCACAGCAGATACTCTCTCATATACATCTGTCTCTAGTTCTGATCCATCAGTGTTGGGAGATCTGGAGACCTGCACTGCATTCCAGAAACATTTTGCCACCTCACTATACTTGAAGCTGGCTAGGAAGATTCTCACTCATACTGGAGCCTATGCCAGAAGGAAATCCTACAAAAGATGTTGAGAAATACAGTGCCTGAGTTTCCTGTCGTCTTATGGAACTATTTTTAAACATGCATATACATATACATTATTATATGTGTTTTACCTTTTTCTTCATCACAAGCTACAAAGCCTGCAAAATATTTACATTAAGTTCTTGAATTATAGTTAATTTGCAGATGGGATCAATTGCTTTTAGCAGTGAAGATTAAAAGAGGCATCAAGGACACCATTTGTGAAAATCATGAAATCTTCGAACAAAGAAAAATTCCACAGCTTAACCTTTCCTGTGCAAGGGGTTCCATTAGAGCAACAAGCTTATAGTATCTGATTCTCATTTACTTGAGTCATCCAATTATCCCGTGAACACCAAGGAGCAGAATGGTCTAGGAGCTGAGGATAGTCTTGGCCATTGGATATGCTCTAAAATTATCTAAAATCTTAAGAACTGTCAACAGAGAAAGAGATTTATTATAGCGTTCAGAAGAGCATAGCACCACTGCCTTTATATGCAGTTATGAAAAGTCAGTCCATAGTCCAGGTTCTGAATTGGATATGGCCAACATTCATTCTGAATAAAGGCAAAGAGGATGGAAGGGAATACACTTTTGTCTTTATGCCCTGCATCACACAATAAGCTTCATATATTTTCACAGTAAACACACACAAACAAAATAAAAAAAGAAGACTGAAAAGCAATGCAATTGAATTAACTATTTCCCACATGAAAGCACAAGTCTTTCACAACTAAGGACTGCAGATCTGGGATCTGTAGTCCACAGCACTGCTCTTATTAAAGCAAATTAGTGCAGTGCCACTGTGAGAACTGAAGGCCTGGAATATAAACAGGAAACAAAAAAGAAAAGGAAAAAAACACACCACACTTTCATTCTATTTTGAATGCACAAAGTACAGTCTTACTCCTACAATTTGAGGCTCAGGAGGAGCAATAGGCAAATGCAAGATCTTGCAGCTGAGCACAAAAGAGACCAAAAGCTTTTCATCAGTTTTGTATCAGACAGCCATCCAATTTAGAAGATTTCTATGCCTCCAGCTACTTAGAGCATGCAGAGATGACACTTGGATAATCACCATGTTTCTAACCTGACAGTAAAGGATGGACAAACTCCCTGTAATTGACTGACACTTTCAGTCATGTCAGGGAGACTCGTTTGATCACCATCTGTATGTAGTCCATGAGAAAAATAAAATAAAAAAGCAAAAATTTTGTTCTGGCTGCAAATTATATGTAATTCCTGCATTTAACACTCCAGTTTAGCAATCTTTCATCTACATTTATATTAAGAAAGAGCAACTGTATTACTTATGGTAATCTTGTTTCACCATTTTAAGTGACATTAGTTTGTGTGAGTGCTTGCAGGTCTGCATACATGTATGCAAACAACTGGAAGAAAAAACTGAATGTGTGCCAAACTGAAAAGGAAATAAACAGCGGGGAATAAAATGGGTTTTTTCAGACATCTAAGAAATAATTACGATGAAGAAAGAATAAAACCAAAAGCACGAGAAAGCACTTAGCAGTAATTGATGCTTCTTGGGACCTGGATCATGCTAAAGGATCTGTTGAGGTGTATCTAACCCTAGTGCATTATTGTAAATTCATAGATTTTCAAAGCCCCAAGGGATCATTAGTTATGATCATCAGTGGTCATCTACCACAGCTGTATAGAATTTCTGCCAATGAGGTATGAATAAAACCTCATGAAGCAGGAGAACATCTTTTAGGGCACAGCCAATTTTCATACAAATCCTTTGGTCCTGCCCAGCTGTGTAGGCTCTCGTGGACATTTTAACTATGTTCATCACAGGACCAGCAGAAGAAATTCTCTCCCATGCAGGGTACCTGAAGAGAAACATGAAGCTTGGGTGGGATGTGAGCAGTAGTCAAGGTCTCTTCTGGCATGAATTTTATCCAATTCCAATGCATATTCACATTATAAACAGTAATCCACAGGGAAGCCAGCAAAGCATTTCACTAGCCATTCGATGGGTGTTATTCACATATAAAGGTAAGAAAACAAAACAAAACAAGATGAAACAAAAAGTGCTAAACATGAAAGAACAGAAACAATTAATGCTCCAAATCATGGATGGGAAGAACTAGCAAATGGAGAAAAACTGCATAATATGCAGCCCAGCTGAGACTGTAGCACAATTTGCTTCTGTTGCTGGGTCAGATATTTTCCTACCCATAGCCCTTTTTCCCCTGCATGTCCTTTCTAGGTTCTCTGGTCTGGATTCTCAGCAAATTTGAAACCACTGCCTTGTACACCAGCCTTCTCTTTCATCAGCAGAAAAGCCAAGAGGGGATTGCCACACTTCTACTGGTCCAGTTTGTGTATTGCACATATGTATAACAAATTACTTTATTATAATACCATGAATCATTGGTGAACTAGAATCCAGAGATGTGGGAAATTTTCTTTAGCTTGAATAAACAACAAGCCTCAACATTTTGCTTCCTTGTTTCAACACCGAACCCAAGCCTTTCTTAAATCTCCTTTAATTCTGAGAATAACAATCACAGCTATAACCATAACCTGTGATTCATCTGTAATGTGTACAGCTACAGAAGAGCTCTGGGTAGACTGGCGAAATACACAACAGACAAGGGATAAGTTTTCTCATAAGCCGGGATAAAATTTAAAAGAATATGTCTACTGAGTCCTGCTTTCTTCCTGACTGAGCAAAGGAGCAGTAACTGGTATCACTCCAGAAAGACGGTACAGTAATCCCTCTGAGGGGCTGCATAGCAGTTGCTTCAGGAATTTGCATTTTACCTCAAAACCCCACACATGGGTCTACCTCACACTGACAGTAAGCACTCCAACTTTCTGCTCAAGGAAAAGTATTTCACCTGGGAGTAGCAATCCCCTACATGAATGGGTTTTTTATACATGCAATACAGGCCAAATTTCTGTCTCTGATCTGAGAACAGATGATATCCCACTGTGACTAGAGGCAAAAGATGAGAGAGAAAAAAAAAAGAAAGAAAAAGTGACAAGAAGCCACAATAATTTTCCCCTAAACTGTGAAGGTTATTCTTTCACCTTTGCAAATAGGTTGCACTTTTGCTAGCCTACTGTTACTGCTCTGTGCTCTGCATGTATCACACCAGTACTGTATTTTTGAAATGTTTTGAATTACATGAATATTTTTACTGAAAAGCATATCTGAAAACTGAGCTACTTCTGAAGCTCAGCATGAAAAGACTTCAAAAAGCATTTCTTCTGGAAGTAAAAAAAAAAAAAAAAAAAAAAAGAAACATCTTAGCCCCAAATGTTTCTGTTCCTTTTTATCATGTATTTCATTATTGCTTCTTTTTTTCTTTCTGTCAGTGTTGCCCCATAGTTTTTTTTCTGGTTATTCCTAGAAAATACTCACTCTAATTTCCAGATGCAAAGGTACATCAGAACTATTCCCAGTTCAGAGATAGTGAAACAGAGAATATAAAAATACAAACTCTCATCCTCTTTTAAAGCTCTTAGTATTAGACTAAATATAAGTTTAATAAAGAGAAATTCCAAACAGGTAAATTACTGCTTGTCTTTCTCATTAGGGTGCAGTGAAAATTAATTCCTACGCAGAAAGTGCTTTGAGATCTTTGCATGAAAGGCATTGCTTTGGTTAAGAACAAACTAGTATTATTAAGTGTTATTAAATAAATTGGAGACAGAGAATATAATAAATATTTCCCTGTAGGTTAAATCTGAGGACTGGTCTCTGTTGCATTGTAGTTCAAGTTTAACCTTTAGAGCACCGATATCACATGCATCTCATTTACACGGCAGAGATAAGGCTCCCCTGGGCCTTCCAATGTCCCAGCCATGGCCTAAACACCCAGTTGACAGCCAAAATACTGTAATTGACAAAGAACTTTGTAAGGTAATTCTGGACTACAAAAGGAAACAAGTCATCATTGCATGTTTAAATTAGTTTTGCTTTAAAAATGCACAATAGTGAATAAACAACTGTGTGGATCAAGTGTAAACCTCATCATTTTAAAGGCCATAACTTTATATTATAACCCTCAAATCAGTGTCTACCCACAAACAAATTAAAACACTTTAAAGATTTTGCTGAAAAGGAATTAATAGAATACAACAGAACTATGAGATTGCTTTCTGATTCTTGCTGTTGGTTTTCATGCTTTAAGAAGCTAACTAAGACTATTAAAGTGCCAGGCTTGGAGACCTTGTGTAATCACAAAATAAGCGTATCACAAAGTAGCATCAGTGCATACTTGCTAAATCATCAGAGTGCCCACATGCAGAGGTCTGACAGGATTGTACTGCTCATGAATTTCCTGTTTCAAAAATCAAGCTATATCTGGGCATAGGTAGTCATATCAATTTAAGTCACATTTATCAAATGCTCTTATGTCCATCTAGATTTTCAGCTTTGAGGACAAGGCAATGATCACAAAGCCTGCTTAGAAAGGTTTTAACTCAAAGTGCAAGCATAAAAGATAATATAGCTGACAAGAACCAAGACACTTCAACTGTTAGCTCTGACATTTTTTGCTTTTGATTAAAATGTGAAAAACAGAGAGAAATTTTTGGTTTATGAAATTGTTACTATTGACATAAAAAAAATTTAAGCTTTAAAAATATGTTAAGTGGCCAATGAAATAAAATTCATTTTGTATTGTTCTCATAAGGGTTATTTGGAACAGTACCTTGGCACAGGCAAAACTGTGTATCCTCTTGTGAACACCTGTGAACTGTTGAGTTTAATTGGGCAACAGCTGGTGCTGATTGTGGGTTTTCTTGCTGTATCTCATTACTGGTTTCCCCTTTGCTCTTTCCTGATTCAGTGCTGCTGGTGTGCAGCTTAAACAACCCCAGCAGAAATAAAGAAAGTGAAAGAAAATTATTGAAATAGTTTATATGTACATCTGTATGCTTTTGGGCTTTCTCAGACTTTGCAGATGGATGGTGTACGTGGGTGGTGGTCTGAGGATATCAAACACTGCCTGACAGTCCTCATAATATCTTTCAATCTCCATCTCGGCATCAAGGTTTTTTCTGCAGAGGTTAGGAGAAGCTGTAATTTAAAACTATTTATGGTCTAAAGAGCTCAGGGGAAAAAAAAAGTACCCATAATAACCTTGTCATTTTGCAGTGGAATATATTGCTTTCTCTAACTTCAATAAAATTATCAAGAAGTAATCATGTATGTCCTACTGCATTATCTTGCTCAGCATTCTCAGGACAAAGCTGCTGATCCTGAGAACCAAACTACCATCTTCTGCAATGTTTAGGAGAATTAGGAGTTCTGAGAGAAGACATTTTGAGTGCTGACCTTGAGACAAAAGCAGGGATACTCAAGAGTGTGCAAAGTAGAAGAGTAAATGGCAGATGAAAAATTAGGTTTTTTGGAAAGGAGTATTGAAAGACAGCGAAATAAAAAGTCATTTGCAGTGAAATTATCAGCCAGATACCTACTTCAAAAGAAGAACATAATTTTGAGAAAGTCTGAAATTGATAACAGAAGAAAAATGCCAAAATACCTTTGGAAGAGAAGTCATTAATGACTTGAGCAAGACCACAACTAGACTCAGACTACAGTCTTTTGAAAATAGAAATTCTCCTCTCTTTTCCTGATACATAAGTTCTTACACAGACAGAAAACAGGATTAAAACTAGCCCTTCAGCTAGTGCTGTTTAAAAAAAATCCCAAGTCATCAGATCCAGTGGTCTGAAATAGCTGTTAAGAGCACTCTTTTTAGTTTGAGCTAGTAAGTTTAAACATAGGTCATTTAGGCTGATTTTAATAACACAGATATTCAATTGATATTTATAAACTAGATTGCTTGCAATATGTATGGCACTACAATATATTATGAACATAATACTATATTAATTTGTAATATCAGCATAAAATTTACATTAATCTACCATACTATAACCACATTAAACCATTAAATATTTTGTTTTTCTAATACAGTTTCGATTTCCAAGGTCTTTAACATTAACATCTTTTTTTTTCTCTTATCTATAAGTACAGAAAAAAAAGAGAAACAGGCAACAAAGATCATAGTGCTGTGTACAGAAAGTGAATTAAGGTTTTAACAACATTGGGGCATATTTTACTTATATATATATATAAAGTTGAAAGCTTAACAATAACTTAAATTATATGCCTTAATCTCTGCATGCTAAGCTGATGTAAGTTCTTCTTAAATGGAATGGGACAGACGTATATTTTTACTTATTTTATCTTTCCAAAGGGATAGAAGCCTTGAATATATACATATGCTCAGAAATACTTATACCTATGAGAACACAGGGCATTTGTTAATATTTATAATCCTGAATTGTGAAGGGGTAGAGTTGTATGAATCTGTATTGTCATTGATAGCTTTAGATTTACCGGTTAATGTTATAAACCTCATTAAAAATGAGGTTTATAAGCTCTTCGCAAGTCTTAGCAATATGCTTTTTCTATTTCTGCAGCTGTAGCAACAGAAAGAATTTAGGTGTTCTGACACAATTTTCATCTAGAGTCCTTGCATCTAGGATGACATATTTAGTGTGGCATTGTGTTTTATGTCTTTGTTAATGCAGTATTAGTATCATTACTAACTCAGAAGAGAATTTCTACATATGTAATACCTAGAAATGAAGAAAGGATTTATTTACTGGTCCATGTTAAAATAAGAGGAATATCTGCCGTGTCAAAACACATTGTTATTTAAAGACAGGATGACATTCTTTATGTTGAATCAGATAAATATTAATGTCAAGTTTACTGTCAGTGGTCTGTTTCTGGTAACTTCAAAATTTACAGACAATTTGAACTACAACTAAATTTGAACTAAAACTTATTCGTTCTACTGGGCTCCTAGAGAAACCACCTTAGCATGAGGTGGCAGCTATGTTCTGTGTTTACAGAAAAGAGCTCACTGATTCCCACCCTGCTTGTCAGGTAGCATTTCCCAAAAGAATTGTGCATGGATCCATCCCATCTATATCAGAACCACCCATTTTTCTAAGTCAAATACAGTGATAGAAATGCAACAATATCTCTCTGCTCTGCTAATGGCTTCTTCTCAAGAGGAAATATGACACATTGGTTCACAAGGAGCCAAAGATTTCTGTTTAAGATGAAGGCAAATACAACAAGACATGAAATTATGTATCTTTTAAACCCCAGGTAAACACTTCTAGGACTGAAGCTTTTAAAAATGTCTATATAAACTTCCTGAAATTCACCACAGAAAAAATAATGCGTCTTTCCTAGGCTTGGTTGCAAATAAGAGATATTGCCCTAAGCATCTTACAGCACTATCAAACAAAATCAAGTTATGGCAAGACGCCTTGGTTTCATCACGTATTTACCTGCATCTTACAGTAGCAATTTATATCAGAACCAACACCATATTTCCAAAGGCTACAAATTTTTACATCAAAGGCTTGATTCTTGGCAGAGACAACAATCCGTTTAGAGGAATCATGTTACAAATGCAGAAATACTAGTTAGTTATGTTCAGAAAAAGTAGGTCAAAGACCTACAAAGTAAAAGGTGCCAAAAGCTTGATAAATATCTTACTCTTCCAAATCACACAATTTTTTGCCACTCAGATAGTCCTTGAGAGGTTTTCTTTAGTTCATTTCCCTGTGAGCCCTTGGGAAATTCATTGGCTGATTTTAATGTGAGATTCATGTAATACTTGTACACATAGTGTTTGAGATTGGAAGGATCCTCTTGAGGTCACCCAGCTCAGGCAGGGTCAGACCGAGTCTGTTACCCAGGATCACATCAAGACAGCTCTGCAACATCTTCCAGGATGGAGAATCCTCCACCTTCCTGGGTAACCTGTGCTCACAGGGAAAGTGTTTACTGATATTCAGATGGAACCTCCTGTGTTTCAGTGTGTGCCCATCATCTCTGGTCCTGGACCCATCCTCTTGTCACCCTCACTTTGTGTTTTATGTACACTGATGAGAGTTCCCTGAGCCTTCTCTTCTTCAGGATGAATAGCCTTAACTCTCTCAGTCTTCCCTTATGGGAGGGAAGTAGCATAGAAGCCAATAGCTATTAATTATAATCATGATTTATGTATTCACATAAAACAAGGTCTAAGAGCTATATTCAAATTTATGAACTCAAGGGAACATACATATGTGTCTAAAATGAAATCTGGCCCAGCTAGTTGAGGATATGTGTTTGCTCCAGAAAAATTCTGTGATGTGCAAAATAAAGAAAATTTATCCCCATGATGGAATAGATAAATTTAAAAATTGTTCCATCACTTTTCTAACTATCTTCTTGCCTTGGGAATCTTTAGTCTTTGAGCCTAACCCAGGTGAATGGGGTTCACAGATGTCTGAAAGCTGAATCATCTCTTCCTGAACAGAAGGAAATGCCATGAGGAAAAGTGATGACTGAGCAAACAAAGATAAGGACCTGAGATGTGGGTGTTTCTCATGCCTACACGCCAACAGGTAAAAAGTTACATGTAAAGGAGTTCAGGAACCTGTTGGGTTGGATGGGAGGATGCCCATATATTTGGAGATATCAGCAGACACCTGCAGAGGCAGGGTATGTGGCCTTGCAGAGACAGCCTTTGAGGGCATCAATCTGTACAGACTAAGTGGTGTCATGTCCAGACTCATCAGTTCTGCTACAGAATGGGTTTGATTACCATTAGTGTCATCCCACCCCGGTGGGGGTCTGCACTGCTTTTGGATGTAGCACTAGTTTAATCATGTTTTCTTGGGTGTGACTGACCATACTCCACTGTGAAGTACGTTCCAAGCAACTACAGGTGCTTTGTAACTAAGTCCAGTGGATATTGAGTCAGGTATGATCAGAAGCTCAACTAACTTCTCCATCTGAGAGGTGAAAGCTGAATCATATCCCTAAATCAGCAACTAAAGCCAGTTCTCTGGAATATTTAAAAGAAAGATTACAAACAGAATGGTAGTACTAAGAGTGCTCAGGAGTTCATCTCATAGTTTATCATGCCCATGCCCCTTTAGCAGCATTACACAAATAGGTCAGTACAGTGAAAAATTATGGAATACTCAGCAATGAAAGGTGACATTGATCAGTCTCCATTGATAAACATATAAATTCTAGTTTCTTATATATTTAATCTGCCAATCACTCTTCTGATTATCTGGGTGTTTAACACTGGAACTGAAAGCAAGACAAAAATCACTATTGTTCTATATATAATTTCCTATTTAGAGTCTTATAAAATTATCCATGCCAACTGTTAAAACAGCTCATCACTAAATTCACAATAAACAACAGGCATGTAATTCTCTTCCTACTCTCTGCAAGCAGCTGGGGACAAAATCTCTCTTCTCTCTCTTTATATATCTTCCTTTTTCTTTTGTCTTTTGCCTTTGTCCTTTTTTCCTGGGTATTTTTAGCAGCAGCTTTGGAAAATTGAAGTGAAAAAGTGAGCCATAGACATTGTTCTGAAGGCAGTGAGATTTGTGGTCTTTCTTATTTCCTGTGATAATGAGATCCAAAATACTTGCCTTGGTGCCAAGGAAGCCCTATCTCCAGCTCCCACAGGCTTCACCCTTGAGGCTGACAAGCTCATAGCTTCTGAAGGAACATGGTTGCTAAAGGATGTCAGCCAGGGAGAGGTCCTCTCAGGGAAATTCTGAGTTGTGTTCAGCACTGGTCTTGAAGATTAATCATGGGACCTTGAATTTGATCCAATATACTTATGATTTCATAATAAATTTATTAAATGCATTAGTTCATTAATTTTGCACTTTCTTTCAGCCCTAATGTGAAAATATGGTTATAGAACTGAGAGAGAAGAAGAAATCTAGTGACTGCCACTGAGTATGTTTAACTCTCATTGGAGCTGTATAATTTAGTAACTGCCTTCTTTTCAATCCAAATTTACTAACAACTTTGAAAAAATGGTGCCTGGATTTAATACATTTTTATACCAACTAAGAGGAAAAAGCTATGTATTAATAGCTTTTATTCTTTCTTTATATTTTTTCCTGTTTCACATCCAAAGGAACTGACAGGCAAGTCTTTCCATAGGATCTGGATTTATGTAGTACTCTACTCCAGCTTCTTGTCCTGCTCCTCTGCTGAAATTACAAGAGTCAGGTATAAGTCAAACTCCCAACAGCTGTGGCTTACAGCTCAGTATATCAACTTACACTGAAGGTGCAGGTGGTTTAGACTTATACACCACACTCCAGGAGGTGCCAGCTGAGGCACTGGACACAGATTCAGTCTTGCTGCCAACCCACTGAGTCAGACATAGGGAGGCACAATGAACTCACTGCATGTAAACTCAGGACACTACACATTTAAAGTGTGAGAGTGGGTGAGTATTAAAAGGAGGTCAGCTTTTACCTCAGAGATGGCTGATGATTTCTACGTAGATTGACTTCTTTCTCTAGCTGTGGGCCAGATAATACAAACTCTCTAGCCTCTAACATATGTTAATATTTTCATTACTTAAAATATTGCTAATATCCATCTTAAAATACTGAAACTTGATTATTAGAAGTGTCCTTATCCCACGTGATCATCTAAAGTCCAGATTCTGAGTTCTCAGTTGCTTCTGCCAAGCAGGCCAGGGGTCTGACATTTATGCCTTTGCACTTTGGTGAGCATCTGTAGCTTCAACGTCCTGTTTCATTTTCTCTGCTCCAATAAATGTGCATGATGTTTAGATGGTATTTTATAATACTAATTGATGGTCTTAGCTCTGTTTATGGCAACTCTCACAAGACCAGTCGCCAAAGTGACTCCTTGTTCAGCCTCTGCTACAATGTCAATGCCTGCCTGACTGACGTGGAAATTAAAACCTGTTGTTCTAGTACTTCCTTGTAAAAGTAAAGAAACAGTTCCTCTTGGGGAAATGTATTTCCAATTTATGCCTTCCTTATTTATTTAATCATTCTACTTACTACACATTATTTTTTTCCTGTTGTTTGGGCCCACAACAGAGCTACTGAGCGGCTTTTCCATGTGCTCACCTTCTACCTCAACTCCTAACACATCATTTCAAAATAGTGGATAAAAACATTTTTAAATTCCTTCTATGTTTCCCTTTGAAAATGTGTTGCTTTCACAGACAGCTATAGGCTACCCAACTGCAAAATGGTAACAAAAAGCCATGATAGAGGTGGGAGGCATAGGAGTGTGCAGTATCATTGAATTGCCCTATTCCCTGCCTGGCAAGAAGCAGGAAGATGTCCAGGACAATGCTGAAGCAGGAAACCTGTGGTATACAATGGGTTTTGCTGACTTGCTTGCTGGTACCAGTTTCTTCATGATTTCTTTAATTTGGCCTTTTCCTGTTCCTTTCTGTGGTGCTGTCGGCATTGCTGTTTCTTGCCAGTTTGTCAGCTTTGATGTTTTTAAGTTGTGCAAAGCTGATGCATCAGCAATACCAAAAATGCTGTAATAATAAATTCCATCTGATTATAATTCAATAAGAGCTTGTACCAGCTTGACTGTCTTTTACCTTAAGGCTACCTGACAATACCATAAGGCCAAATTCAGAAATAACATGTAGAGGAGCTTTAGTTCAAAGGCTTTGAGGTTGGGCTGATTAATCTCCCTGGAATGTCAGGGCAGCCTTCTGCTCCACAGCCCAAGCTCAAGAAGAACAGGTGACCATATTCTTACTTCACCCTTTCAAAAACATTACAGGGGTCTGCGAGGGGGAGGCAAAGGAACCTGTGGATGAGGAGAGGATGTGTGGTGCTAGGCTGGAAGGACAGCAGAGCCTTGTGAAGATACAACATTTTAACTTTACCAGCCTGATAAGATCTAACATGAATGCACTTAGTGCCATATTATTCTTCTTTTAAGACTTCTCTTCAGTGGAACACCACCATTGGTGTTGGCAGGCCCTAGTAAGTGTATAAGCCAAAGAAAATCCGGAGGAGGTTGCTCTGCTGAATATACCAAACCCAGGAATTCACAATCTAGATGAATTCTGGAGCTGAACTGTGGATTATTTTGCCTTCCCATTAAAGCACTACAGGGGTTCATTTATATGGATAACATCTGCATTCACTCAATCATTTTTTTTCTATTTGGTTATTATTACTGTTGTTGTTTCACAAAAGAGATAATTTTCTTATGATTTCTCCTACTTCCTAAGGTCAGTCAAAAATTGCTTACATATAACCCTTGAACTTGAATTTATAGTATCTGTTCTCCAGTTATCCTGCTGTGGATTAACAGCCATGCTGCTTATATCTAATACACCCCACAGAAACATCCAATGAACTCAGCAGATCATTTAAAGGGAGGACTCCCTGCCAATTTCATGCAGATCAATACAACAATGTAGGAAGAATTGATGGAAAACAGACAGATTAGTATAATATTTTATGAGATTGAAAATGAGATTTAGTTTACAGAAAAGAAAAAAGCATTTGAATAGATTTTAGACCTCCACATTGTTGGAGAGAAATATTGATAGTGGTAGAAACCTGGCAAGAAGAAGGTGACATCAGAGTGCTTAGGCAAATCTTTTGTGCAATATACCTGCCTCCAGCCCAAAGATAATACCAAGTGTTTATTCAGGAATGGTAGGTACATCTGCAAGAGAAACAGGAAGATTGTCAGAACTGAAGTTCTGATGGTAGATACTTCATTCCGAGGTTGAGGAAAAGCCAGGACAGGGGACACTATGGGACTAAAAGGGCACCCAGTTAAGTTAAATGATTCAAACGAGAATACGCAGAAGAAGAGGAGAAAGGAGGGAAAAGGGTGAAATAAAAATGTTTATTAGTGCACAACTGTGGAGTTCATAGTGACCTGTCAATTCCCTCCTCCCTGTGCCAAACCACAGGGGAATGGACCCTTTTCCAGCATAGAAAGTCCAAGAAATAGCATCAGGTAAGAGAAGAAAAGAATAGGTGGGGTTGAATTAGATGACCTCCAGAGGTTCCTTCCAGCCCTAATTATTCTGTGATTCTGTGAAAATAAAGTGGAATAGTCACAATAAATGCACTGAACAACCAGCCTAGTTGCTGAATCTTACTGCCTTCCTCAAAACTTTTCAAAAGCTGTTGCTCTTGAAATGTAAGCTCTGGTACACCCTGGTTATCCAAAACCATAAAGAGACAGTGTCAGCATCATCCGTCTACCCTCCCCAAATCATATGATGTTGCAAATGTAGGACAGGTTGGAGTGACTGAACTTGTGTGGCACAAAAAATTACCACACAGAAAAATGGCTAGTTAAATCCTCCCCACCAATCCCAAAAGAGGGGCTGTGGAGGAGTCAGCTGTTAAATTGAGTTTTGCAATCAAAGTACACAGGAGAACTGTTTGGAAGGAAATTTAATTTTTTAAGTTGCTACCTTGTAACAATAATCAAAATGACAGCACTGCTGAGAGTTACTCATTTCCTGCAGACTGTCTAATTTGTGATTGTGGTAGCAGTACATTTCTAGAACTCCAGTGAAGCATTAGTTAGGAGCTATTTTTCCCTTAATTTTGTCAAAGCAGATAAGTAGGGATTTCCAGCCCCTTTTTTCTATTTCTACACATGTATCTTCATTCAGAAAACAAAATTGGAGCCCTCTGCCCTATGCAATTACATTTCTACAATTCAAGATGGGTGTTTGTGCTTTTTCTCCCCCTGACTAATGGCATTCACATTTAAGTGGTCACAACCAGCCTTTGAAGTCATTAACACCCCATTAAGATGAATGGGGTAAAACTTCCCATCTTTTGTTTCAGTCTCCTGACCGTGGAACTAACAAAACCACAGCATATTGATTTGCAGAATAAAGACTACCTTAGCAGTCATTGAAGGAAAAAATATGGTGATTTAAATACAAGACTATGCTTCACTATTTGGTGAATAACTTTGGGTAATCAACTATCCTGAAATTTCAACACCTGGAGATATATTGTCACCTTAGTAACGGGGTAATGACATTTAAACCACTAATTGTGATCATGAAATTTCCATTTAACATTCTCTTAGAGAAAATAAATGTGTGAAGCATCTAACTTCTTTGTAAGTAAAACATCTACCCAGGTTTCAATATCTGCTGACTCATGTATTTATTCTTATACATAAAACAATAATGTAATCCCTACTGTATTTCCCTTTTCAGAATGCAGCATGGATACAGAAAATCTAGTTAGAATTAAGTGTGTGTGGGTGAGGAGTGTTCATCACAATGAGTAATTGTAAATAAAACCATATTGTGTCTGTAGCAATTGTCCTAGCTCAGCTATATTAGTCTTACTCAGCAGAAATGTAATTTACATGGGTTTTTGGAACAGTCTTTTTACAATAGGCTAATTCTGGATTTTCTGCAGTAACAAAGAAGCTAAGCTACATACCAGACAAAAATAAGTCAAGACTCTTTGACCTGGTTAACTGTGGAAGCTCTCCCATGACCACATTTAAACCAGAGTGCACTAAAAAGCAAATAAGGAACAAAACAGAAATAGCACACTACTCAAATTCTGGCTTTGAGCCAAGTCTGGTTCACTAATTTACTCATAGGAAAAGATGCTTCATCATTACTATAGAAGCAGAAAAATAATATTCATTAATTTCTACAACACTCTCTTTCCTTTTTTTGCCTCTAGAAAGTAAGAGGCAGACACCCTACACCCCCATGAGAAGCCACCAGATGGTTTATAACAGATCATAGAGATCAATGATTTTTTCAGTGCACTGCTCCAGGATTCAATCAGGTAGTGAATAGGGAATGTTGATATAGGAAAGAACTGTTCAGATTGAGTTATGGCAACAGATTAACAAGGCATTTAATTAATCTGCTTAACGTTACTGAGGGAGAGTTAGACATTGTTATTGCCATTCTAGAGAGACACAAGGAGCAGGAGACAGGAAGGATTTGCCCAGGGCACCCATCAAGTCAGTGGTGAAATTGTAATCAGGACTTGGAAACTTCTATAGCCCTGCTGCCAAGACCAAACAGCCTACTGAACAGCACTCTGCACTGGTTTGCATTTATAAGGTTGCTCCTTGCTCCAGATCCCTTGTTTTAAGGTTTCCTCTCTGGCACAGTAGGGCAAAAAAAAAAAATAGTCTTCTTATCGAGCATTTAAAATGCAGTGGACAAGCAAAGAAATCTTAATTTTACTTTCAATGAGAAGAATTTGACCTATTACATAGTGCCAAAAGTGCTAACTTCCTCAGGGGTGATCAGGTAACCTTGCTAAGGCAAAATATCTGACCTTCAGACTGGCTGTTTATCAACTTGGGAAATAGAAATTGGATTATTTTTACTAAACGAGGAGGATTTCTCTCATTGCTCCTTAAGTACCTCCACAATATTTTTTTCCAATACATTAAATAAATCTTCATTACTGACTGTTACTTTAAAACAATCATCATGAAAATCATTCTGGTAATTTTCTGACACTGTTGATTAGAGAGAGCAATCTGGTTAAATTTAGCTAGTTTCAAGTTGCTGCTCTGGGACTTAGTGTTCTAGGTGGAATTAGCTTTGTGAGATTTGGATTTTTTTAAATTATTTGTGCTTGTTGGGATTTTTTCATTGCTATCAGACCCACATCCCTTCAGAAGTACTTTTCAGGAGTGCAAAGATTTAGACATCATTACTTACGCTTCACATTAGATTTAAATAAAGACAATATTAACCCAAAATCTCCTATTTCCTGACTCTTAAAACGTTTTTTCCCCTCCATGAAAAATGAAGAGAATTAATATTTCACAGCAGGTCTATATAAAACACAAAAAAGCTACAAGCTATGTAAAATATGGCTACATTTGGGCTAGAGTTTTGACATTATTTGAATAAAGAAATCTGGAGCATTTTGTCTTGATTATAAAACTCTGAGGAATACCCTGGGTATTTCACTGCATGCTAGGAGAGATGATGGTAGAAAACTGGCAGAAGTTATCTCTTCCCACCCAGTTTAACTGATTCAGACAGGGCAATTTTGTTGGAAGAGTCTGCTGGCAATCAATATGTCTCAGCTTGCTCTTATGTGCCTTGCTGAGAAGAGAGAGAGCTGTTGGAAAAGAATCAAGACATGAAACTTTTTCTACTCTAGTTTAAAGCTTATGAAAGCAAATGATCTCCAAGGCACTAATCCTTTCACCTTGGTAAACATGCAACAAATCTAAATAGAAGAAAAACAGAATGACTCCTCCCTACTCCTTCTCCTTCTGCAACAGCACTGAATCTTGCAGGCTGCATAATGGATATGCCTTGCCAGTCCACTGCAGCCATCCATAAGGCTCAAATTGTAAAAATAAAAAAAAATAATAAAAAAAGACAAAAATCTACTTTCAAGAGAACAAAAGAAAAGAGCATGCATTATCAGACACAAAACCAGCTCTTTGCCCTACATGAACAAGTTTTACAAATATGAATCTTTTCTGGCAGCATCTTTGTTACAGCTAGTGACAGGCACCCATTCTCCTGATCTCCCTGTCTTTCTTGGCACTAATTCTACAAGTAGAAGAGCATGGCTTTGAATAACAAACAACTTGAGATGTTACTTGTTCCTAAGTAATTATTTAGCAGAGTTTCCTTATTGACCAAATATTTTTGTATATGATATAAACAAACCTGAGTCCTGGAGGCAATAAACACAATCAGTTTTTTTATGTGAGGTATTTGTTTACTTATTTAATAATATTGATGGATTATTAGTAATTTAATCTGGCAGCTCAGATAACACTATACCCCTCTGGAAACATAGCATCAGGTCAAAGTAGAAAAATTTCTCTTTGTTCCCTTAGGAAAAAACAGTGTCCTAAAAATAGCCTTTAGTGTGTAGCCTCCTAAGGTTATAGTGAAACAAAAAAGTAGTGAAATTTACAAAAGCTCTAGTCAAGTATAATATACTGGATTTTAATCAATAATACTGCATGTTCCTTTGCTGAAGCTGTAGGTTAGCAAACCATCCCTGTCTTTTCTAAGAGCTGCCAGTCCACTCTGCCCTTTTCTACATCCATTGATTTCTCAGGAAAGATGGCTAGATATCAGTTTTTTGCTGGCTAAATCATACACAGCATGACCTGATGCTCTGGCTTAAATCACCATGGGCCAACTGTGATGACAGGCAATTGAATCGCAGAATTATAGGATGGTTTGGGTTGAAAGGTACCTGAAAAATCAGCTATGGACAGGGATACCTTCTACTAGAGCAGGTTGTTCCAAGCTCCATGCAACACCACTTCCAGGGATCAGGCATCCACTTCTCTAGGCAGCTTGTGCTAGTGCCTCACCACCCTGACAGCTGAAGATCAGTCCCAAAAGTTCAGTGCCACAAGAACAGGAAATGGAGATAACTGGATTAAATTGAGATAATCTTGAGAGAAATAATTTTCCAGTATTTTACATGATAGCTGATCTCACATTTTTCTTCTTGGTATTGGTTTATGGAAGAACACATTGTCACAGTTCAAGACAAAATTCTCCATGCTTTAGCATTTTCCTTAAAAAAATGCATGTATCTGAGGGGGAGAGTGGTGTTCCAGACCTGCTAACCTATATCTATCTGATTCATATGAAGGCAGAAAGATAATTATATTGATGCAGCAGGCCAAATTCAGCAAAATCTACCTAATGTGTGGTAAGAGGCACTGCCTGCACCAGACACATTCCAGTGAATAGATTTCCTCCTAATGCTCTGCCAACAGGGAGCCTGCAGGGGAGCAGTAGGAGCAAGCCTCTGTTTTCTGTCATGAAGCTGTGGTGAAGAGCATTTTTAGATGCTCTTTCATGCTTCCCTTGCACCAGTCAATCCAATATTTCATGGCATATAATATTAAGAAAAAACAAATGGAGCAATTGATAATACAAGCATTGAGTTACTGGCTAGGTGATGTCTTCAGTCCCCATATATCTCACTGAGGCTGCAGTCAGATTTGCCTGCCTCATATTGCTCTCTCAGTGGCATTTCCATGACTAGTTTACTCTGTTTCAGTCAAAAAAGCAAAGCCTGTTCCTTGAAAAATGTGTGGGAATTTTCCTCTTCAGATATTTAATGAGTTAAAATTAGCTGGTGCAGAAAGATGGTAGGAAGTTCTCTGTCTCATGTGAACTCCATAACCTGGGGTAAAGTCTGAGATCAGGAATGAGATTCTCCATTCATTTGCATTGCATATTTGGGTAGCTGGCACAGGTCAGCACACAGCAGGGAAAACTTCTCTCAGATTGCACAACACAGTCACCAGTACTCTCCCCAGAAGCAGTATTTCAGGAGCCTCAGCAAACAAGACCTACAGCACAATCTCAGCCTCCATAACCAGCTTGGAATTTCTTCTTCTGTAAGCCTTAATGCAGCACAGTCATGCAAACATTATTGGTCCTCCACCTACATTAAAAACAAAGGAGCTAGGCAAGGACTATTCCGTGGGCAAAATGATAAAAACAAGCCATTGGTAGTTTTTTATAACTAGTCACTCTATTTCAGTGCATACTTGAAAATATTTTCCTTGCTGTACGAGGCCATGAAACCACAACAAAGGTACTCAGTATTTTCTTGTAAAGTATGTGTGCACACAAAGAGCCTGAGAATCCCCCCATGTCGTCTGAAATCCTGGAACTGTGCTTAATGCAATCTGCATGCTGAAATACCAAAGCATGCTTGGACTAGCTGAGAGAGGCAATTAGGAGTTTCCTCACTTCGCTGCTTCATCAAGAACTTTAAAGGAATTTAGGGCTTTTATTTTTTTCCCTGCAGAATGAAATTGTGACATGCTCTCACTTAAAAAAATGTTGACTAGTTCCAGAAGCCATTCACAAAGGTTTTGAGAGATGGAAAAAGGCAAAGAATCAGCTTTGAAACATGTAGACAATTTGTCTACAACTCTTTGATAGGATAATATTCTATTACATTGCTACTATGATAATACCACTATTACAGTAAGCATGGGGGACTCCACCCATGATCTTACTTCAGGGTATGGTACTAACACATAATTCTTTCAAGTGTTACAGTGGCTACTTGTAATGGTGAACCAAAAGGCTCTATTTTTCTTATTGTGTTTGGAGGAAGAAAAAGGGAAAAAAATGTTGTTCAAAGAACTGCACAAAAATGAATGTTTATTTTATGCTGGAGATTTAATTATTTAGATACAGCTGCATTTATTAAAATTTTCATCTATTATATCACAATAACCTTGGAACTTTCATACTATACACAGAAGTGTGGTCCATCTACCTCAGTATTCTGTCTCCAATGGCCAGCATCAGAAGCTTCTGAGGTAGGCAGATGTTTGAATATCTCTGCCCATGACACAATATCTACTTCACCCTCTCGTAGTGATTAAGGCTGTATTCTACCCTTAAAACCCAAAGACAAACACTGAAACATAAGATTTTCTGTTAATATAAAAGTTCCTAGGTTTTGAATTGTGCTTTTTATCCGTATCAATTTAGTTGTTTAATCCCAAATTGTCTCTGATTTCTAGGCGCCAAGAATAGCCCATTTTAATGAGAGCTAACTGCAAGACAGGGGAAGTATTTCTTTTTCTGTGTTGAATTTGCCATCTTTGGGGGACATTGAGTAGTGTCTCAGTTTGTAATTTTTCTGACCCTTTCAGACTTGGCTATTTCCCTAACCATTTTGCCCAAATATTTCAGAATCTGAACCAAATGACAGGCTTAGCAGCATGGTTAGTGCTCAGGAGCCTAGTGAGCTGCAAGAAAGAAAAACAGGAGTAACTTGTTACTTAACTGCATCAGAAGTAGTTGAAAGACATTACAAGTAAGATGACATTAAATAGTGAAGGATGAAACATGCAAAAGTGCAGGAAAAAGAAGTTGCTTAGGAACCATGTTGCCAGGAAAAGGGAGGCAACCCTGCTTAAGCATGGACTCTTTCCTGCTTCGCTTGTGCTGACAGAGGAGGTAGGAATGAGAGGAAATGGAAGTGTTTGTCAGAGACAGCTCAGTTAAGTCAGCCCTGAGCATGCAGGGCGCCATCTATAACTGAAAGGAAAAAATCAGAAGAGACAAAGCCAGATGGTTTGACCCTAGGACCATGTGTTCTTCTAGCAGAGACTGACCCTTACACATTGTACCTTTTCAGCACTCAGTTTTGCTCAGTTTTCCAGCAATCCTAGATTAAATTTGCTCATCAGTGTTCCCATTTCAAAACTTTGTATGGTAGTTGAAGAGATGGATGACACAGGCTGGTCTAAATATAGTATTATGAATGATTTTTTTTCCCCCACAGAAATTATAGAATGTTAAGGAGTTGGAATGGACTTCAAATATCTAGTCTCAACCCCCCTGCCATGTGCAGGGACAACCTCCCACTAGACCAGGTTGCTCAAGGCTTTATCCAGTCTAGCTTTGAACACTGCCAGGGATGGGGCATCCCCAGCCTCTCTGGGCAACCTGTTCCTGTCTCACCACCCTCAAGGTAAAAAATTTCTTCCTAATGGCTAGTATATTTTCCCCCTCTTTCAATTTGTACCCATTACTGCTTGTCCTATCGCTACAGTTCCCAGTGAAGGGTCCCCTTCCTTGTTTCCTCCTTTTCCTCTCTATGTTTCCTGGTTTCTCTCTCCCAGTTTCTCTGTAGGCCCCCTTTCAGACACTGGAAGATACTATGAGGAAGGAAGATACTATGAGGTCTCCATGCAACCTTCTCTTATAAAAACTCTTTCAAATATTAGAAATGTGATTTATCTAAAAAGAAAATTAATGGTTAGCCTAAAAGATATATCATTTTTCTAATTTGCATTGAAAGCAGCATATATTGAATATATTCAACATATTAAATATATTACCCTTCAGCCAGTAGTCTACAATTTGAGCTATTGTTCAACAATGTTTCTAAGTTACTGGGAAGACAGTAAAGAATCATCCATTTCCTTAAGTTTTCCAGCAGCCATGTCAAAATCGGAAGTTGAAATAAGTCACCTAAAACTAAAAAACATGTTGCAACTAGTGGAAAGTTTTTGGAAATGCAACTTTAATTATCAGCAAGAGATTGCAGTAAGGAGTCTGTGCCAAAAGGAACCTTCTATTCAAGTGCAACTGATGATGTGATGAAGGACAGCTGACAAATCATCTCTAGAGAACAATTTCTCTTCCATTGAAGGTGGTTAGGGCATAGGAAAGCATTTGGAGAATCTGTTCCTTGCTCAGTCCAATTTTCTTTATGTAGCCATAACACTAAGTTCACACTGCCATTTTTAAGCCCAAAAACTGCAGACCAGGCTCTTAGGGTTGGGAACACTGGTCTCTTTTGGACTGTGGTACATAACTTCTGGGAGCACCAGGAATGGTTTGGGGCTTAATTGCCCCACACAGATAGGTGCTACTGCCTTTTGTAGGAAAGAAAAAAACAAAGCACTCAGGAAGACAGACAGGAAAAAGAGCATTTTTCCATAAAATCCCAGAAACAAAACAATGTGCCCAAACTGACTTAAGCAGAAAGCTCAAATCACAACAAAACTGTATCAAACTATGTCCTAGCCAAGATCCAGAAGGGGTTTCCCCCATGCTCTAATGAAAAAACCAGCTCAAGTTCTGAATATATTGAGAGAGCAAAGGCAGAGCTCCCAGCACACCACTTGGGGAGTGCAAACTCCCCATGCCACGGTTTTGCAGCTGCTGGTCCAGACAACTCACCCAGCCAGCTGTGCTCCCCAGCTGTGGGTGCACATCATCCTAGATATCCCAGTTTACACTGGGGGCCCCTGCTCCACCAGGCTGCACAAACCTCCACTCAGTGTAAAAGGTGGTGTACAGATATCACTTGTCCAGGGCAGGTGTCCCTCACAGGCAACTCCTGCCACTGTGAGGGAGGGATGTGTCCCTTCTTCCACAGGATGGATGGGCATACATCCATCCTGTGGCAGCATCCCTTCTGTCCAGCACAGAGACCTCTCACAGGCCTCTCTCTCAGTGAGCCTACCCAGCCTCTGCTCATCTTCTTACCAGGAAGGGGACATGGGTAGTAGGAGAAACGTTTCTTATGATGACACATTTCATATTCTACAGAAACAGGTTTTGGGTTTTTTTTTAATAAGTGGTTATTACTCAAATTTCCATAATCATATTATCAATAAGACAATTAGCTGCGCAGACATATTCACAATATTGAGATTTTTGATACTGTAGATAGAGGTGAGATTTTCAAATTCACATAGAAATTCATTTCCCCTTGATATTACATGGACATAAGCAGCAGAAAATCTTACTATCTGTCTGCATTTTTAGCTGCTAAGTACTTTTAAATTCTGATTCTTAAAGACCAAGACTAAAATCCCAGATCTGTTTAAATCTATGACAGATTCCCTTTGATTTCCAGGACATCATCTCTTAAATCTATATTCAAGCATCTAAATATTCTGTCTTAATAAGTATTTAAATCTGTAATAGCTCTCATATTTAGGTAAATATGGATCCTAATGTAAATTTTGAAATTTAACAGCAGACCCTATTTTAAGAAATCTTGCCTGTAACAATACATGTGACAATTTTCATTATTTTAGTTATTTTTAAAATGTAGAATACCCAAATATAGACCATTTTTTTTTTTAACATTAAAATGGGGTTAAAATGTCATGTGTCTCCTGGATATGTATTTATGTATTTTTCTTTTCTTTTTTTTTTTTTTTTTCAGGGTAACACATGATGCAGATTAGAATGTTCTGCAGCAAGACTGTATCTGCAGAATCTTATAAGGATTCATTTTAGGGAGTTGCAAATTTTATCTGTTTTCAATATAGGGTGTAAAGGTAAGAAAAACAATAGGACAAGTATACGAAACTTATCACTGGAACAGTGCGAGTGCTACAGGAAAGATTTGGAAACATTTTTACAATATTGTACCTAAATCTGGGGCAGCACAGGTTGAGCTGGTTTTGTAACTATCATTTCTGTACTAAGACAGAATTTGATTAAAAAAAAATTAAAATATTAAAAAGAAGGAAAAAAGAATTATGGAACACTTGAAACAGCCAAGCTGCTCTAATAAATAGATATTGTTCTCTGAAAATGAATGTGTGGTTTTAATTATTGATTTTAAAAATTGGTCTTGGTCTGATACCTCTGTTTCAGTTTCTGTGCAGATCAATTTTTACAACTGATATAGTTCCTGAACAATAGAGCTCATAACAAGACCAGTCTCAGATCCTAAACTATGATCAGGTTCTACTATAAAGAATAGTATAGAAGCCCCTAGGATTACTGCATTTTCCTTTGTTTGCTTACAGTCCTATACAAAATAAAACCCAAAAAACCCCACTGAAGATAAATTCATTACTGTTGCTGTCCTGCAGAGCATTAATAGGTTTCAGAAATGAAATTCTTTTATTAATTTGATTAAGTCAAAGGAAAAAGGAAAAACCACGGTTTCCATGAATAATTCAGATTAACACCATATCTTCAAAGGTCATATGTAAAACATTATTATATATCAAAAGTTCCTCACAGTCTAACATACATTTAATTTTCAATAATGTTGATTTATTGTTTTATAAAGCAAAATAATAAATATAATAAATTACCCTTATATTTTCTGATCTCAGTCACTATAAAATAACTGCTGTAGTTTTACATTTTCAGTGTGAAATATTAAATACATAAATCAAAACAAGATTATTTTTCATCTGGAGCTAGCTGGAAACTGGTTTCTGAAACTGACAAATTCATTTTAGATAAATGAATGTTTTAGGAAAAAGATCTTTACTGAGTCCATAGCAGCTCAAAAAGAAACAAGAATTCTGTGTTCTATTATCCTGCTTTAGATGACTTCCCTGTGACAGGTGCTGAGTCTTGCAAATGCAGTGGCTGGAAGCAGCTCCAAGTTTCTCAGAAGTTCCAAGTTTCTCCTGTTCTCCTTGTCAGTATTCTCAGTGCCTTTGCCTGCTCAAAGATCATTCTCATCATGGTGCACAGCAGCATTGCTGCTAGGCTGACATCCTTCTTAGCTGAAAATTCTTTTAGGAGATGTTTGTATACATATATATGTAGGTATGTAACCATTCCTAAAAATAATTGTTCACCAAGAAGGACATTAGGAAATCAAGAACTATTCTGATGTGAAAAAGCAGATTCAGCTGGTTTTGCACTGATTTTGTCTCAACAGAAGCTTCATTGAGAGCTAGAAATACTGCTTTGCATCCTTGATTAAAAAGAGTAAATCTAATTCTAAAGAATCATTATAACATTTAAATACCATTCAGCTCTTAGTGTACTTAAACATTCAGCCACAAGAAGCTTTCAGAAGGAGTGATGATAATAGAATACTAAAGAATTTGAGAGTGCATGAGTGAATAGGAAGGAAAGAAAACCTGAGTCTACCTGAGGCTAGACATTAGACTGTTCCAGAAAACAGGACCATACCAAACATGCTCGCCTCAGGGCCTTGTCTGAAACCTGGGACAGATCATATTTTGGCAGCTTTCTGCTTGTGGTCTACACACCTTTTTTTTTTTTCTCTTTTTTTTCTTTTTTGCAATTTTAAGACAGTTTTAGGTTTAGAAACAATACACTAAAAGTACACCTCAGCAACACAGTATGGAAGAAACCAATCAAACAGCACCTTTTTAATGTATTTGCTTACCTTTCCTTCTGAAGAGATAACACTGGATTTTCATTGGTCAATACATTTGAGAAGTACTTGCATGAACGCAAAGAATAAAAGTTGATAAAACAACGTGCCCAGCATGGGCCAGTCAAGATCTTTTATCTTGGACTGTTTCTTGTTGTTTTTTTGGTGTGTTTTTTTGTTCTTTATTTCAACCTAATTTCTTTAATTTTAAGAATCAAGAAAAAAAATTTCAAGCTCATCAAAGCTATTGTGGAGATGTAGAACACATCCATGTGATAGGTTCCTGAGGAGGTGTCCCACAGCTGAATGTTTCCATGAGCTGTCTGGTCACTTACTGAGTTACTTACACAGACAGGAAATCTTTCAAGCACATTTTTCAATTTTCTGCTAGAAAGATAACATTAACAAAGCATTTATGAACAGAGAAGAAAATGAAATTTTGCTATTGAGTTTGCTACTTGAGGAAGAACTACTATTGGAATTAATATAAATGTTTCTTCAGTAATATTACTTTTGTTATTGCTGTTTACTTCCCTAGCCTTTATTTTGTAGGTGTCTTTCAATAGGTCTACTTCTAGGTGCATTTAAATTCTCAGTTTATCATTTCTCTTCACAATTGAAAATAGATCTTAGAGGAAATTAATTATATTGGCAGTATTTTAGTACTGAGAGAGCAGGTTATTCTTTCCCCTCTTGAGTCATGGGGTGACAGAGGCAACTGGATATCATAAATTAATTAAATTCAGACAGCCAGGAACTTCATTAATGATACCTGTAATTCTCTGAATTGATGCAGAGCCAAATCTCAAGATCTTAATGTGACTCTCATTAAGACAAAAATCCACTCAGGTAACTAGGAATTTTATTTGCTCAAGACCTAGGGAAGGGTTTCAATTTGGCATGTTGTGGTTTCAGCCTTTCAGCCAAACCCTTACAGACCAAAAAGGCAATGAATATTGATACCATCCAGTTATTTGCAGACTAGTTTGATCTGACAAGAGAGTTGGTATGAAATCTGGACTAAAGCAAAAGAGCAATGCACAACATATACTGGCTGAGAAGTTTCTTTGCAGCATTAAGCTATTTTAAATTTTGAATCCTCTGGAGTCAAAGTGTCCAGTAAACCATGAGTAGCTTGCCCACAGAAAATATTAAATGAATAGCTGTAGAAAACTATGACCAAATAGAGGGGGAAAAAAAAGTATCTGGCTATTAGTTTTGGCCAATCCATCTTAAGATAATATGAAAAGACATAGCCATTAACTTCAGTTATTCAGTTTTGGAGTCCTGCTGGATGCTTCAAGGCAGTCAGTGATACCACAACAGCTGGAAAAAGGCAAGCATTCACTGCCATGTGAGGCAGAGATGGAGCATGTAAATGATCCCAGAATTAATTTTCTCTGTGTCTTGCAATTTTCTGTATGCAATAAAATGTGTCCCCCTGCCTCTCATTTCCCAGTAACCCAGATGTAGATGAAATACAACATTTTTCTTCAATTTTCTTTTACAAAATGAGAAAGTATATCTCTACTATTCAGCAGTTACCTCATAGAAGCAGAAAAATTACAAGAATTTAGAGAATCAATAAATCCATTGACAAAAACTCATAGATTCCTAACCCATCCAGAATCCTGTACTAAGTTGTATAGTTCTTTACTTATAAATTCCCTTGGAAATTCAAGTCCAAACCATGCTTCATAAAATTTATCAAATCAGCAATTGTGTGAGATGATTTTGATGACTTTAAAAGTGCATTGGACACAGTAATTTATATGTATACTTAAGCAACAGTCTTTGTTTTGTTCAACTCTAACCATTTGCAATTTAATATTGTATGACTGCAGCACACTGTGATTAGAAAAGTATGTATATATTATGCATGTACAGACTCATATTAAGCAACCACAAGAAAAATTGTATTGCAACATGCTGTCTCCTCCAAAATTTTAAGCTCAAAGCAGTTTTCTTTTTTCTTTCTTTCTTTCTTTCTTTCTTTCTTCTTTCTTTCTTTCTTTCTTTCTTTCTTTCTTTCTTCTTTCTTTCTTTCTTTCTTTCTTTCTTTCTTTCTTTCTTTCTTTCTTTCTTTCTTTCTTTCTTTCTTTCTTTCTTTCTTTCTTTCTTTCTTTCTTTCTTTCTTTCTTTCTTTCTTTCTTTCTTTCTTTCTTTCTTTCTTTCTTCTTTCTTTCTTTCTTTCTTTCTTTCTTTCTTTCTTTCTTTCTTTCTTCTTTCTTTCTTTCTTTCTTTCTTTCTTTCTTTCTTTCTTTCTTCCTTCCTTCCTTCCTTCCTTCCTTCCTTCCGAACTTCCTTCCTTCCTTCCGAACTTCCTTCCTTCCTTCCGAACTTCCTTCCGAACTTCCTTCCTTCCGAACTTCCTTCGAACTTCCTTCTGAACTTCTTTCCTTCTAAACTTGCAAACTTCCTTCCCTCCTTCCCTCCTTCCTTCCCTTCTTCCCTCCTTCCAAACTTCCTTCCTTCGCTTTTAACAGTTATCTTCCACTGACTTCCAGTGACACAAAAAAGGAAAGGTGTACAGCAATTCTCTTCTGCATATATAAACAGTTGGTAAGGTATAAGATCATCTCCATAATGTAGTTAACTTTATCACATTTAAGTTCTGCAGTTATTTGTTGCTTCTGAAAATCACGGTGCTCCTGTAATTGTCACCCAAAATGTTTTCCTTCATATTTGCCAGTTTTTACTTTCCAGCTTCATAGATATGTCTTCAGATATTTAAAATACTGAGTTCTTATTGGTCTTTGTGATTAATTTTGAATTTTTATGTCTTCCTGTTGTTTTGAAATTTGCTTCAGAAGTAGAATGAAGCTGTCAAAGGAAAGGCAATGTAAGTACATATTAAACAATGCATATCTTGTTTATGTTATGAAAATCTTGTTTAGGTTATGAAAACCATCTGAGTCAAATTTAGTTGCTAGGAAGCCCAAAATATGATGCTTTACAAATAGGTGAGATGGAGATCAGATGTAAAGAAGTTAGAGAAATCAGAAAAAATTAATATCTCATGGCTTTGGAAAATGCAGAATTGCTGCAGTACTTTTTTTCTGCTGCAGCATGCCTATGTTGAAACAGTTAAGACAGAGAAAAAGACTAATGGACTACACAGGAAAGAAAAGTTATGATAAATTGAAAGTGAGGAATTGAACAAAAATGACAGTTGCTTAAGAGCAACATATAGCGATAAATTAGGAGATAGTCATTTAACAGGAGAAGAGAAAACTGACTACAGGATAGTTTCATGAGGGGAGAAGCCCCAGTGGAGTAGCTCCAAGGACAGGCTGCCAACCTCAAACTATTTAAAAGACTTAATTATTTTTGGAGAGGGTATTCTCTGTTTTTCACAACAGCCTGATCTTGTTAGGCATCTTGGTCATAAAGCTAACACTTTGTTTTAACTGTCTGGAATCAGTCTGACAGGGTTTACAGAAAGGCAATTGTAACCCAGATGCTAGAAAGAAGGGCCCATTGCATCATGATGGAATGGTGTTATGTGCCTTGGCTAGTGACTTGGGTGAAGAGTGACCAAAACCCATTTACTCCCATGCATTTATATTTTACATATGTATGAAGAGAGAGTACACCAAGAAAGACATTATAACAAGTCACAAGGGAAAAAAACCTTACCTGAAGTGAGTAGTTCCCATGTTTCTGTGTTTCCACTTTGCCCAGTAATAAATCCTTTGTATGATTTGTGTCTCTAGGTAAGGCCCAAGGCTGATTGCTCATTAGCTATCTGTTTACAGGCTTTGGCCATCAAATTTTAACAAGTTCCATTGGGTGATTCAGTTGTGAGTTATGCTGTGCTCAGGAATTGCCAACATCCAAACGAAGTGATTTCAGTTCAAGAAGTATGCTCTGTGCAATATCCTCAGCAAACTGCTTCACCATCCCTACCATCTTTAGTCTTAGAATAAGATTTTTTAAATAATATTAATAATGTCCTCATAGCAACCATTTGATTAATTTAAATAAAAGGGTGTAAATATGAAGACTGAGGGCATTTAGTTCTAGGAAGAGTGCCAGCTGAGTGATGCTATTTGAATGGGCTCCAAGGCCCTGACTCAGTTCCCATCCCTTAGACGTCTGGTGCCACGTCAGATGTGATGCTGTATCCCACTTGGCCTCCATCTGTCTCTCCAGAAGGCTACAGGCCTCCTCATGTGCTGCATCTACCACTTCAGGCAGATGTCTTAGGTACTTTAGGGCATCTAAATATTTATGCAATTCAGCAAAATCAACCCCCTAACCTTCAACATTGTTTCACCTGAGAATGCAATTTGGCTCAAAACCACAAAGCACAAAGTGGTAAATACTGTAAGTCCCAGCTATGTAGAAGGCTTGCTGTCCAAAATCCCCTTATAGTCAATGAGAATCTGGTCAACAGAATCTAGAAAGCCACATGGATTTTACAGTAGGCACCTACATTAGGTCTACTGTTCAAAAGCGATTGCTGACAGCTAAACTCAGATATTTTAATCTGGACATCAATCCCCTACTATGTATCCTAAGAAAAGAATACGAGGACAGTAGGAGCTAATGCACAGGAACAGTCAGAAATCTCTGAAATGAACCCTTAAGAATTCAGAGCACAAAACAGAAGTAGAGTGAGTCCAAGATCAAATGAATAGTTTCCACCACAAAAACTGTAAGTGTTCAAAATTAACAAAGTAAAGAGAACAGAACGTGTTATGATCTGTTCTGTAAAATGAAAGAACACAAGAACAAAAATGCTTAATCTGATATATACCAAGTTCTCACCATGCTCTCCACCTTCTCCAGTACTTGAACTTCAACTGATTTGTATATTTATCAGTTGTTTAGAACTACCTATACATTGATTCACACACTAACTATGTATGATATGTAACAATAGCATTTCCTAATCATGGCACAACATAAAACATTTTGATAACTAAGAGAAAGCTGACTACCAAATAATGCTCACACCTATTTAGACAGAAACCTAAGACCTTAATAAGCTGCAACACTTTAAGCATTTACAATGTAGATCTAAGGAACTGTGAAGATTTTAAATTACCAAGTAAGCATCACACTGGTCTGGGCAGCACAATGAATCATTGTGAATCACCTGGCAGAAACTGCAACTCAACTTCAAAGCAGAAGTTATTGGCTTGGACCTCTGGGTGGAGAGAGCTATAAAACACTAACATCAGCTTTATTATGTAGCAAGCTTGTTAGAGAAAGCTAGCCCTGCCCATTACCTTGTATTACTAATTTAAGGACTCTTCTTGCAACTCACCTTCTTTTCCTATGCTCTTTCACTTGTAAATGCAAATGCAGCAGGTAATATCACTGTAGTACATGAATTTTCTCTCTCTGCAATAGTTTTCCCCCTTTTTACTTACTTTGCTCTCTGCAGCAGCTTTCCGAAAATTCCTGTTTTCAGGCACAGCAGTCCCAGAGGAGGGTTTCAAAAAAATTCTTCTGCCATTTGACCAATCTCCTCTGATATCCCTGTTCTCCTCACTCTTTTCAGACCTCTCATGATTTTAAATTGTGAGGACTGAACTAAAATCAATTGATGCCCTGAGTTTGAGTCTGTGAGAAGTGGGCATTTGGTGGAAAGCTGCAGGGTTCTGCTGTCTCTCTTTCATTCTGCTCTTCTAGTTGCTCTCCAAAGCAGATGAAGAACAAACTTTTCTTCCCCTGTATCTATTTAGAGACCCATTATTGAAAACAGGCAGGAGACACACCATACCATCCAGAAGAAGCAGCTGATTTTAAAGTTATTTTTCAAGTACCAGAAAGCCAAACTCTTGTCTACAGTCAGGCCTTTTCCAATACTCTGGCGTGTGCAGGATAAATGCTAGGGATGGTTTTAACCAACTTACACTGTCAAAACAATATGTTCAAATCTTCATTATAGATGAGAATCAGATCCAGGCTCTCTGTCTTGTATAACTCAGCTGTGGGTATGTCTGCATGCATGCAGAAAAGAATGAAAGTGGACTAAGAAAATGCTTCCCTACATAAAAAGCACTAATTAAAAAATGGAATGTAAAATGAATCAGCTAACTCTTCTTAAAAGGCAGAGAAGCACAGCCCATGCAGGAGAAAGAGCCAAGCTACTGACATCTCCTTTCCTTAGGATAAAGGAGGACAACTGTGAAAAGTCCTCCCTTTAGTTTCTCCAGAGTAGCAAGTGCAGTAGTTGAGTAGACATTAATCACATTCCTTAGTATATGAGGAACAAACTGGGGTGTGGAATAATATGATTGAGAAAAGCCACTTAGCTTTGGGATCAGATTTTGTAATGAAATATAACCAGCTCTTTGTTGGAGACGTTCTGAATTCCTGGGTCTGTGTAAGTGGGATGTTAGCTGTGTTTCTCTATTTTACAATGGGAAAGATTTCTCTCTGTCTCAGGGTACCTTCCAGCAAGGAAGGGAAAAATATATACTTCTTGCAGCATAAGTATACTGCAAAGCTGTCCTTTCAGACAGTATGTAAATTCAGACCTTTGATGGTCAACACTGGTGCCACTACCCAATTAGAGGCTGTGTTATTAGGCTCTCAGATGTGTGGGTGTTCTGTAAAAAACTCATTTTAATATGATTGATGTTCTTTGCATTCTAGTTCAAGATGATTTCTTGTGTTACTTTGCAGAGTCAACCACCTTAAACCCCAGTGGTGGTTAAACTTCACAGGGTAGGTGAAGTGATTCATACATATGTTTTGTCTCTAAAAAGACTTTGGAATCCTACAGGACAAAAGACACATTTAGTAAGTCATCTTTGTCATCAATAAATTAGATGTTGAAACACAAAAGCCAGATTCAGAGGCATGAATATTATTTAGTTTCATTTATATTTAAAAATATGGGAGATACATACAGCAGTGCTCATGAAATTGTTCAGGCTGGTTTAATAACAGTCATTATGTTAAAAAATGAAACTTCTCCTAGTGTCAAAGATGAACTGGGAAGAAACAAAAGAAGAGAAGTAACTCCTGCAGCACCTTTATGCCCTTCTAGAATTACTGTTCATCATTCTTTCTTTCAGCAGCTCCCTTGCTCCTTTTGTACAAAAGGTACCACTACTTAATGAAACAATTAAGGCCCAACAGCTTAAATATGCTCTTCTGTTCTTTTCAAGAATAAGTGTCAGCCATCAAGACAAACTATACCCACTGCTTCACTATCAGCAGAGTCATTGTTATCCCAGATAGAGTGCCCTAAAAATAAAAGCTATTCTGTACGTGCAGCTTCATCAAGTCAGGTCATGTCAGCCCTGCAGGGTAGACAGCACTGTACTAATTTTATTACTCTATTTTTAAACATGACCTCCTTAGATCTTTTAGTGTGTCCCACATAACAATGCAGAAGTGACATATTGTATTCAAGTTTCTTCTCCCAGCCACCCCTAATTTCTGAATATCTTACCCAGTTAGTGTGCTTGCTCTCCAAAACTGTGAAGAAGTGGTTATATTTGGCTTAATGTCACCTATTGGCTGTTCAGGAGTCATAAGAAGAAATCAAAATTTATCTCTACTAGACTGATCTGTGTTACCAGTTTAGTGCCCCTGGCACTATATTTCACAGAGGGTTCCATCCCTAAAACAACTAAATTTTACAAGCCCATGAACATAGTTGCAGAGGGAGGGTTTTATCCTGTGTAAACTCAGATACACTTATGGCTGGAAGTCACCCTGAGTATGATTGTCTCTCAGAGATAACACAAAAATTCTTAGGTTTTTCTGGTACATCTGAGGAATTTTATCCTTGATAACTCTCCTACCACAACACCAAGGTCATTCAGACTATCTAAGAGTTATAGTGTTAGCAGAAGACACAGAAATAGAAGGATTGCCTATATTTATCAAGACAAATTGACAGAACCCCATTGGCACAAAGATTTACACCAAGTTGCAGTTCTTAGATTACCATTCATATTTGGATTTTTTACACTAGCTGACACTGGGCAGGTACATACATTATAGGACAACTTTTTCAAGCATGAGCTGAATAAAAAAGTACATTTCCTTCCTTTGCATCTATTCCTCACCTGAAACAGTTTCAAGGCAAACAAAATACATTTCAGTTGATGCCATAGTAGTGGTTTCAGAAAATAGTGAGAATACATTCAGTGCTCAGCATGTGCACAATAAAAAATCACAGAATCCTGTGTGAGAGGAAGATGAGGAAGAAGAACCAGACTGTATTCAGCAGTTTGGTGTAAAAAGTTCCTTAGACATTCAACATAGTCTTTATCATAAGCAATGCCATATTGTCAAGGGTCAGACAGGAACATCTGTTAGGAGCTTTAGGCGGAATCTGTGGACGGCATTCTCAGCACTGTGTCACAGTGTGCCTTGAAATATCCATATTCTTCCCTTGCAGGGGTGGATGATGGTTTGGGTTTGTGTTGTCACAAGGTTGTCACAAGAGGGGAGAAGGGGCCTACATGGATGGCTTTTGTGAGAAGTTGTCACAAACTTCCGATGTCCATTGATGCCAATCCCAGCTGGCACCAGGGTGGAACCACTGCTGGCCATCGGTGATGGTAGGTAGCTGCTCTGGGATAACAAATTTAAGAAGGGGGAAACATTACTGTGTAGAAGCAGCTGGGAAAGTCAAGTGAGAATATGTGAGAGAAATAGGTCTGCAGATCCCAAGGTCAGGGAAGAAGGAGGGATAGGAGGTGCCCCAGATGCCAGAGCTGAGATTACCTTGCAGCCCATGGTGCAGCCTGTTGTGAAGTCCCCAAGACCTTGCAGTCATGGGAGATTAATGGGGAGCAGAGAGCCACCTGAAGCCCATGGACATCTCACACTGGAGCAGGGGGATGCCCAAAGGAGGCTGTAGATCCTGGATGAGTCCATGCTGGAGCAGGCTCTTGGCAGGAGAGAGAAGATGGAGAGAGGAGACCCATGGAGAAAGGAGCCCGCACTGGAGCAGGTTTCATGTTGGGATTTGTGACCCTGTGGGGTCCTAAGCTGGGTAGGCTGTTCCTGAAGGACTGTACACTGTGGAAGGGACCGAGATTGGAGCAGTTCTTAAAGAATCATAGCCCATGGTTGAAGTTCATGGAGAGGTCATCATGCTGAAGTTGATGGAGAGTCGTCCCCCATGGGAGGGACCCCATGCTGGAGCAGAGGAATAGAGTCAGGGGGAGGGAGCATCAATGCATGGTAAACTGACTGTAGACCTTATTTCCATTTCCCTGTGCCATAGGTAGGCAGGAGATAAAGGATTTGGGAGCTACAGTAAGCCCAGGAAGAAGGGAGGGGTGTGGGAAGATGTTTTAAGATTTGGGTTTATTTCTTATTATTTTAATCTGTTTTTTCTTGACAATGAATTCAGTTAATTTCACTGAGTCTGTTTTGCCTGATTGCAAATGGTGACTGATCTTTCTCCCTGCCCTGATCTCAACCTATGGCCTTTTTGTTGTATTTTTCTCTCCCCGTCCAGTTGAGGAGGGCACTGAGGTGAGCACTTGGTGTCCAGATAGCATCAAACCACCACAGCTGGTCATCCCAAGGAGGTTTAGAGCAAGTTAATGAGATCATTGGAGACACCAGGTAGTTAGAAAGGTGTGAGGGAGGGAGGGAGGGAGGGAAGGCAGGAAGGCAGGAAGGCAGGAAGGCAGGCAGGAAGGCAGGCAGGAAGGCAGGAAGGCAGGAAGGCAGGCAGGAAGGAAGGCAGGAAGGCAGGAAGGCAGGAAGGCAGGAAGGCAGGAAGGAAGGCAGGAAGGCAGGAAGGCAGGAAGGAAGGAAGGCAGGAAGGCAGGAAGGCAGGAAGGCAGGAAGGCAGGAAGGCAGGAAGGAAGGAAGGAAGGAAGGAAGGAAGGAAGGAAGGAAGGAAGGAAGGAAGGAAGGAAGGACTTTGGCTCAATATTTCAATTGCACATTAGAAATGACTTAATTTATCTTCCCACATACCTCATTAGCTAAGAAAATAGCACTGAAACAGGAAGTAGAGGTGGCTATTGCCTCCTCTGGTTCACTACTTCCACAAAAATGTAAATACCTTAGTACATGTAAATGATCATCTAACACAGCAGTTTAATAACATGCAGGCAACCTTGTTCATCTCATTTCCAGAGGCTTTTCTGCCAGAACAAAACTGGCTTATTCCAGTAACAAAAGACTGTAGAAAACAAAGAACATTTCTCCATAGGAATAGAGCATAGAGCTGTGAACAGGACAGTTTTAGGCACTAGTATGTCTGTGTGGACACAGTGCGTCTAACGTACAGGGCTACCAAGACATCCGGAAGCTTTGTTCAGATAATTTGTTTTTGCTGCCCTAGCACAGCAATGCCGCCATTAGCCCATTCAGCCTGATGACACAGAGCCTAGTGTTATATCATGTGACTATATCCAAGGAATCAGTGCTAGTTGGTCAGATGCTGAAATTCAAACCTGACAAAATATGTACACCCTCCCTGTTTCTCTCTGCTGTTCTGTCTGCTTTCATTCCGTATTCTCTCTCTGTCCCATGAATGATTGAGATGACAGTGAACAAAGGATGAGAGACCCAAGGTCTGTGTTTATCAGACACAGTCTGAAAGACTTGCTGCTCTTACAGGAAGCAACCCTGACATCTACTCTTGCCTTTGGGTAGATCAACTTGCCAGATTCACATTTGTGCCACTAACATATTCTCAACTTTACTTCTCAGAAAAATGGAGAACAGACACATCAAAAAATTCTTAGAAACATTTTCATCATTTTCATAACTTTTTTGTTCAATTGGTTTTGGGGTACCTTTTCTTTGTTTATTTTTTTTTTTTTTTTAGTCAGACAGAAGAGTGCTGAAGAACACCAAGCTACAGATAACAAAGGTATTTGTTAACAAATATATTGTTAACAAAATATATTGCTAACAAATACATTTGTTTGAAACATATATTTATAGCATGCTGGACAAAGTAAAATTTCACACAATTCAATCAGAAATTATTTTCATCTGTCTCACTAGAATATGCTTATGCATCAAATCCTGACAGGCTGAGATGTTGTCTCTTGTACAGCTTTTGGAGTTTGAAGCCTTTACACACATGGCCTCTGAGAATTTTCCAGCAATTCCTGTCCAGCCATCTCTGCTGGATGTGAGGTTCAGAAGTCTTGTTAAATGGCAATTCTTCTGAAAAGCAAAGATGTTTCTGCGCTGGGAGAGTTTAAATCTTCCCAAAATAAAAAATGCAGTGAAATGACCTTTTCTTCTGTTTGTTCTGTAGCAGCAATATATTCATGTAGTGATTTTCAGGGCTTGTAGCTGACTGTTTCTGAAGGACATTAGCATTCACTACCTTCTTTGTTTCTGCATGAATATGTAAAAAACAAAAGTGTCATGTTGTTTGAACAGATTTCTGGCCAGCCTTCATTTAGAACAGGAGTGCACATAGTTGGCTATTTCAAACTATCAGTCTACTCCAAAAGGTTTGCTTTGTTTAGTTAAGAGGCAAAAAAAAAAGTGTTGGTGACACTAATCCTTGGGGGTTGGAATTATTATATCAAACAGTGTTCTAAACTTGGGACATCCCAGTGTCTCTTCATCTGGTTCATGTTTTTGAAACAAACAGTGCATGACTTAGACTATTTTCATACACATCATAAACTCCAGCTGAAGGGAAAAATAAAAAGAAAACCCTACATTGTTATGACATGGCTATAAATAAAGACATTGAATAATAACAGTAAAATATGTTATGCAAATTGCAGCTAATTTTAAAATAGCCCAATCTGACTGCCTGCAGAGTGTAGAATTATATCATGTTGTTCAAACTCTTAGTTAATTTTTTATGCCTTCCAGCCATTCCTATTATTCCAAGTTTTAAGTTCTAAAGCCATGGCAAAGGATTTATATTGCCATGTAAAAAAAGAAGTGGGCAGATCTGCAAAGCACTCTGAGTTACTTGTTTGCTTCAGGTGGGTAACTGGTGATTGCTACTACTTCTGCGCACTGGGCTTCTGGTGTCTGCTCCCTTTTCTGATGTTAGACAGTGAGATCTACAAAGATGCCATTTGGCAGGATATTTTAGAGAGATTTGTTGTGAGTGTTTTTTGATTGCGAGGTATCACAAGTGCTTTTATCTGTGTTTCTTAGCATGTGGGGGTGGCAAAAGCTGCATGTGATGTGACAGCACAGAATTAAGTTTGGAACAATAGTTAAAGAAAAGGCTTGAAGAAGAAAACAAGGTCACTGTCCATCTGACAAAAATCACACTGAGTAAACAAATTCAGTGAGAGGTCAATGTATTCTGGTTAAGAAAAAAAAAAACCCAGATCTTTGGATTGGCAAGAGACAGTGCCTAGGAGCGATTTAGAGAGACCACACTATTTGTCACAGCCCTTTTCTGGCTGTGACTGTTCTCTACTCACATAACATACATCTTACAAGGAGAGTTTCCTGATTCGGGGATATCTACCAATTAGACAAAATGCTCCATCCTTCCTACATAATCAAAAAATGTGGCCAAAGCAAAGTTAATTACCATGTATCAAGAGTTTTAAAGAAACAGGCTGGGTGGGGAGAGGGGAAGAAGCAGAAAAATAGTATGTTAAAATCCTTTTGGGAACCAGACAGGGAAAAATGCCAGTCTCGGATAATAAAGTTAAAATATGTTTGTCTTAGGGGGTTTTCCTGTCTCCCTGTTTCTGTATGGAGTGCCAGGCAGACTTCATATGGAAAAACCTCAGATTGGGATGAACTGGAAACTTGGCAGTCCATGAAATGGCTATTGCCTCTGTCTTCACCTGCACGTCCCCAGTGGGCCCACATCCTATTAGAGTCAACTTTTCTGGGCAAAATGGGCTCTTTTTCCTATGATCACTAGCCAGTCTTGGCACAGTGCGTTTAGAGTTCCTTAGAGCCCGGAGCATTCTAACTGATAAATACGTACTTTGCCACAGCCATGGTCTCCTTCCTGTATTAAAAAGTCTATTATGTAAGCTTTTCTTGTGTGAAGGTTTTTCAAACACATGCTTGTATCCGCACCTCTTGCCCTGCCCAAACAAGTTTGTCATAGGATCTCTTCTGGCCACCTCTCCTGCATCATGATGTTACTGACAGGAATTCTCTCGAGCTTGTTTACTAAGTGCCTGGTTGCTGGAGCTGGGCAAAAGGGGAAACTACACTGGCTCACAAGGAATAAACAATGTATTTCCTTTATTTTGCTGTGGTTTCCTACCTATTCTTGCTCCCAGTCCATTCAATAACTGTATTTCAAAGTATTCAAATTCTGCCCATTTCAAATTCTGTAAGTTTCTATTTTACTTCTTACTGGTAGAATTAACAATTCCCTGAAAATAAACAGGCAAATCACACAGCTGGGTACATACAGCACAGTGGGGTGTATTTGTTAGTAGCTGGACTAGGACTGTTTACAAGACACACTTTGATGATACAGTGCTTAAATTTAATTTTTTTCCAGTATGCCTTCTAGACAGAATTTCTACTGGCTACACTACTTTCTCTCCTAATTTAGTTGAAGACACATGAGAAGTTAAAAGCCAGGGATCACACCACAGCACCAGATGACCGGTTCAGAAAGTTCCTCTCTGTTTATTGTTAGATTTCAAACACTTGGATTGTTTTTCTCTTGCCCTTTTTGTTAAACAGTGAATACTCTGAGGTTAGATGAGGCATGATAGTTTCCAGATTTGATATCACTCATTCTGTATATGCAATAAGCAGTGTGCTGTGTTGATATAAACAGCTCCCAAATCTGGCATGCTAATGTTTCTTGCCTAATTTTTCCAAATGGAAACTACTTGCCCAATGCGTCACTGTGTGTTTTCTTCCTCCTTCAGATGATTCTTCTTGGGAACCTCCATGCCCTGATGGTCCACCACAAGAATAGTTCTCTTTTTTCATTTCTCTGTAAGACGTCCAATTAGGACATTCTTTCCCTTCCCATCTCCCCCAACCCTACCCCACCCAGCTTAATTGCAAGTCTTCATGTATTTTCTTTTTCCATTACCAAAACCATCATTTTCCAATTCCTCAATCACAGCTTTAGTGCTGGGATATAGATTATGACTTGCCCTGGGTTACATATGTCCCTGCTCCTGCAAATACAACAGGTGCTTCACATGGCAGAGATGTGTGTTTTCATTCTAGTCTTGCCCATGGTAACTTCTTCAGACTTCATGTTTTATTTAGAAGAGAGGAAATACAGAGACTTGGTAAAGTACTCAGCCTTCTGAAGCAGAAGCTGGTAGCAAACTGCACTACATTTCAAAACAGAAGATTTATTAGGTTTATTATCCTTTAGTGTATTAAACCCCACTTTAAGGCTGTTACCTAAGAGACTTGAAACTAGGGTAGTACCTGAGATTTTAATTTACTCCTTTGCAATTTTCTTGTTTTAATTATGTTTGAAATAGAGTAAATAGCTTCCATGGTGGCTTCTGGGACAAGTTTTCACTGAAAGAATGCAAAAAGAGCAAACAGTTGACAAGAGCAGTGACAAGATATCTAGATAATCCTGTCAATGATAACTGCTCCATGGTACTGGTTGTGTGTCATGTATAAGCACACAGAGAAAAAAAGATCTGCTTGTTCATAGCAAGTTTATTAACTTCCCTTGATGGGAAGTTTTAAAAATACTTTTAAAAATGTTTAAAATCTGAAGGACTTTTTTCTTTTCAGTATGTTGGGTGTAACATCAAATAAACCTGTACATGCAGAAGATGGCAATATGGTTATTTATTTTAATCTGCATTTAAAATTAAAATCTTCTTTTATTTCCCTGATTGTTCATCCATTAAATCAATAAAATTAAGTAAACATTTTTGAAAACACTCATCTGTGACTTCAAGTCACTGTTTTGCTTTAAATTTTTATTTCCTTCTTTTAAGAGAAGCACATTTATTTAATTCCTTTTTTGCTCTCAAATATCTGTCATATCATCTGTCTGACTCATCTAGGCTGCAGTACCTAGCCCTAGGCAGATTTCCAGGCCAGCTCTTACCCAAGGACTCTTTTAGCTCCTACTCTGAGGGCAAGGTTGCCATCAGTGGCCCAGTTTAAGCCATCTTCACAAAATGTGTAGTAAAATGTGGCAGGCAACCTTGACTACCAGCCCTGAATATCAGCCTGGAAGGACAGGTTTGGTCAAAATTCAGGCAAATGGTTTTTGGTATCTTCAAGTGGCAAAAATACAGAATGCAGAGTATTTACCCTGGATCCCCACCAACACCTGCATTGAGCTGGGATGGCAGCAAGGCAAACTGTCAACAGCACAGCAAAGGGAGGAGCTGAGAGAGAAAGGGTGAGCATATCCTCTGAGTGGAAGCTTGCTGGTTTGATGTTGCTTATCTACACATGCATTACCTGACACCTGCTCCCACACGTCCAGCACACCAAGGTATAGTAAACATGCAATAAATCCTTGCTCTAAAAAGCATCAGAGGATAAAAAGCTCAGTGTCCCTTCTAAGAACAATGCTATCATGAACTCAGAGCATATCACTTGAACTTAGAATATACCACTTGAACTTAGAGCATATCACTTTAACACTGAAGAAATGAGGCTTTTAGTGGCTGCAGATATAGGCCAGTAAAATGAGGTCTGTGGTCTTCAGAACCTTGCAGCTTCCCTGTTTCTCACCAAAGACAGACCTTGAAGCATCACTGAGCTGGAACAGAGGATTACCCTTTCCTCTATCAGCTCATGAAAACTGTGCTGCTTTGATTTGCAACCCCCAAACTTCTGAATCATGCAAACACTTGTCAGCCAGTTGCTGCTAAAAAGACAAAGCAAAGTAGCAGCTTCAGATTCAAATGCAAATGTTTCTGTGAACAAAAATCTTGTTCAAAAGTTGAAGGTCCTTTTTTAGTCAAAAGCCTTCAACTTCCTCAAAGCAAGCATGAAAGAAGTGTCTATAGAACCAGTTGTAGATAAAATACCTGCTTTCTGCAAAGCTATCTGGAGAATCTGCATGTCCCATCAGACTAATTCTGGGGCTAGAGGAAGAGGAAGGGGAGGAAGATTGCTCAGTCTGCTGCTCTCAGGGGAATCCTGCAACAGAGAGGTTGCTATATTAACCACTTCACTGTTTTGTGCCAATCTAGTTATCTGTTCTTGTTAAAACCTTTATTATTCATGCATGCAAAAATCTGATCATTAAAGCAGCATAAATATTCATGCCATGTTCATTTCATTTAGCTACTTGGCAAAACTTCTCTGGAGTACAAGAGTTTGGAGGAAATCTGGCTAATGAGACCAGAGCATAGGAAGTATACATGAGTTTTCCTTTTCTTTTCACCTGTAAATAAACGCAGAATAACTAATGAAATAAACAACCACAAAAGGAGCAAGAATTTACCAGGAAGGATGATATGCACACTTGCTTTGGCTTCTGTGCCAAGGGGAATGCAAGGCCTTTTGTAATGCAATTATGTGCAAGAACCAGGATATTGTAAAACTAAAGCAGAAAGCATGATAAGCATCGCTGCATGGGTTTATCAGGCTTTGCCTGACATTTAAAGTCTAACCATTAACACTGTGCATGGTCCACACTCTTGTTCAATCCTTCCTTAAGGTAGAACTGCCATTTTTCTCCCTGCAGCTGTGTAAAATCAAAATGTAGCTGTACTCCACCCTGTGAAAGTTACTATATCTACACTCTTCACATGCTCCAGCTTCAAGTTCTTTTCGATGGCAGAGAAAAACCAAAAATTTCCTTCCAAAATAAATTCTAAAACCTACCATTGAAACATCTGCTAAACAGAGTACTCAACAGCTGGGGAAGACCTCTCACAGGGCCCTGGTTCATCAAAATCCTGAGCCGCCAGCTCCAAGTGCAGCAGCTCCAGGAAAAGTCTTGCATAGTGCAAGACTCCCAAGTTATTCCTGTTTTAGAATAGCACAGTGAGGTGTGTATTTTTAAATGCTAGTGAGTTTTCAAAACTGAGCAACATAGGCCTGAGTCAATGGGAAATCTTTCCTTGATTTCTGCAAGCACAGACCAGAGAACACAATCACAATTAAACTTTCCAGGTTTTCTATTTCATGTTTTTATGAATTTCCACAAACAGGCAAGTCTACTCACAGGCAATTTACACCAGTACCTACTTCTGGGCTTACAGTCTGCTGTATACTTCCCACTGCTGCTCAACCATCTGTGACTGAATGTGCTCTTTCCTCCCCACCCCTTCTCCACCCTCACTGTAGTGAACAGAAGCATTGGGATACACGCAGGGCTATGTAACGTATAGCACGCCAAGTTTCCACTGAAGCATTCACACCCAGCCAAGGGCTTGATTCTTCTAACCCTCCTCAGACAAGGATAGCTGCTGCCGGACCACAGCTTGTAATCTGCAATATGTGACACTCCACTTATTCCCAATACCCAAGTGTAAATGGGTTGAGACTTCAGTGTCTCATAAGGGTTGCCATGTTAGACTTCAAGATGCTTTCCTTCTGCTGTGTTCAGCTTCTAAACTTATTGTTTTGTTCAGCTATAGGTAAAATGGCAGTGAGGAGAGAAAAAAACAAAGCCTCATAAACTTCTTGGACTAGTGGTCAGTGATTAGTCAAGCAATTAGTTGAGATACCCTAACTTACAGTACATGAGCACAAATGGTTCTCAGCAGAACAAGGATCAGAGGGATACTTACACCTCCTGTATCCTATTGATTTACTTGACCTTTCCTTTTACAAATGCCATCCAGACAAAAACTTCAGTATTCTTAACAGCATTTTGACTGTGGATAGATAAATGTGTTTAAATGCTAAAATTAGTACTGGAAAGTATATACTGGTAAGTGGGCAAGTCCCACAAAATAGCACTTAGGGAGAGAAGGCTTTGAACATAAGAACTGAGAGACTGGCTGTGTCCAAGAACTGTGACACTTGAGACTGTACATACAGCTTCCATCCTTCAAAGTTACATTACAAGGTGGAGAGGAAATCCACTAGAAATATACTCTTGATCTTGAATGCATTGTATGCATTCACAAAGTGCTAGGAAAACAGAAAATTCTTCTTCTTTCCCTCCAAACACACATCTAGCTTACCACCCTGCAATTTCTCATATTTATACTCCTCCTTGTGTAATCAAATGACATGAGAACTTGCCTGAAGAACCATCACAGGAAAAATGAGTGTTTCAAGATGTGCTGGTGGCTGCAAGAGTTATCTTGTGGTTTGAATTCTTCCAAATGAAATATGACTGACAGTATTAGCTAACAGATTTATGTGGGGGGAGGGAAACAAAAGAAAACCTACTTAGCACAAAATTTTTTTGTAGTATCTCTTCTTTTTAAATTTTTCTTAGAGTTTACTTTTTCCTCCAACAAAGACTTTCCTTGAAAAGCTTCTATGTGGTCTAAGGGAAAATTTCAACAAAAATTCAAATTGGTAATATTTCAGGTTGTTTGATTAGCAGAAGCAAATCAAATGTGCTGAAAGCAAACACAAATAGCCATATATAAGAGCTTTCTGCACTGCAGCATTTACAGTGAAGACTCAGTCTTGATTTGGGCTCTTTATGCATACTCCTGAAGTAAAAAGTTGAATCAGGTTTTAAACTAAACTTTCCAGTAAAGGCAAATGCTAACAAAAATAAGAATTATAAGGAAGGGGGTACTTTTGATTCCTGTGCTGTTAAAGCCTGTAAAAAATTTAACCATCCCAGTTGATTACCACATCTCTAACCTGTATAAATCAAAGCTTTGTTCTAAATGAATAAAAACACTTTGGCACAGAACCATATTATAGCAGTATGATACATGCCTGAATATTCCTAAGAATGCCCTCAGAGGAACTCTGTGAGAAGAAATATTCTGCAGAAGGGAAGATGAGGGAGTACAAAGACCCATTGTGCACACTAATGCAGAAAAATAAAATCAAATACCATTCTCAGCAAAAGCAGAGTGTCTTCTGAGCAAAGGCTATTAAGTGTGTCAGACTGCAGGATATTTTCTGGACATAGGTATTATGTTAAAACATACTGAACATGTGTCACTTATAACCCTCTCCTGGTTGTAACATCACAGCTCCAGAGAAAAAAAAATGGTGCATCAATTCTTTGTATCAAATACTCAGACACACTTTTCTTCTCACCAAGCTGTCACTTCTCATTTTAAAAGAAGGTCAGAGTAAGTTATAATTAGTATTTGCTGTCCTGTCAACTAATTAAATATAATAAAAAGCTTTCTGTGAGTTGAATGCTAACACAGTGTAATTACAGCAGTTTTGAATGCACAAGTGCATGTACTACAGGTTTTGGTATGTGCTACCCACCTTTTATGACCTAAATTCTCAGGTTCAATCTATCATATAAGTAGTGAGCAGACACTGCCAAAGACAACTATTTCAGATCTAAACACAAGTCAGCACCAATGCAGTCCTGTACTTTTTGAGAGGCACTACTGTATCAGCCTCTGGGGGCAGGGTGGAAGGAAAGAGGAGGAGAAAGCCATCCAGTTTCTTGCTTCCACTTTTCTACCCCTTCCCTTCAAAAAGAAACCTTGGTTCCATAGTAAGGTACCCTAAAGAATTCTCCCATCCATTAGGCTTGGCTGCTCTGAGCCTTTTTGGTAAAGCTATGGCTAATATTTCAAAGCCACTTCCAACCTCATCTCTTTGCCAGGCTGAGAGACATCCTGGGAAGAGGGGGACCTGCTCTATTTGCATAACTCTGGGGCTGGCTCTACTCTTCAAGAAGTAAGAGTTGCACCTTACAACCACTTGTTATCCAGGGGAGGAAGATCACTTGCAAGGCCCAGAGCAGGGCAAAGTGACAATGTAATGTAATGTCACTTGGCTGTATGTAACCAGCACTTGGCTGACACAGCTCCTTACCCTCTTAATTATTTGGAAGAGCTTTAAACACATTAAAAAGTGTGAAGAGCAGAGATCTGCCAGGGTAGTTACAGCTCTAGGTACTCAGTTGATAAGCCCGTAATGTGAATTTTTGCCCATTCCCATTCATACTCCTCTCATTGCCTGTCCTGTCCCTGGAAACATTTGAGGTCAGTTTGGATGGGGCTCTGCAGAACCTGATCTAGTGGAAGATATCCCTGCTTATTGCAGGGTCATTGGACTAGAAGACCTCTGAAGGTCCCTTCCAACCCCAACCATTCTACGATTCTGGGTAAGGTAGGTACAAACAGACCACAAAATGAAAATGCAGTTAATTAAACAAAAATATAGTCTAAAAGAACCAATTAAAATGATGAAAATCTTTAATTTTATTTAAGTATAATTGTACGGACACGTGTATATACAAATACAGATCTCATGGGGCAGGGCGTTTGGGTGGGGTTTTTTTTAACATTTTCTTTTAAGTTTATATCATGTAAGCATTTCAAAAACAGCACTCAATGAATAAGTGCAAAGAAACTGCAAAGCAGGGCAGTACAAGCACAGGACCACACTGAGCTGGACTTTCATACCCAGATGCATACACAATGAGTGTCTTCAATGGGGTGTCAAGAGTAAGCATGGTAAGCGGATTTCGCAGACTCATGGGTAACCTCCAACATGCCAGCATCTATTAAACTGTACAGACAATGGCAGCAAGCCTATTGTAGGGATATTTGTCTCACATCTGAGAAGCTCGAGGGCGAATGCATGGGAAAAACTCAGTGATGCCAGACCAGAAACAGATCTGCCCATTCACAGCTCCAAATTAAAAAAGGAGGAGGGTGGGAGAGGAGGCAGGGCAGGAAGAGGGAAGAGAAGTGTGGAGGGTTGTACATTAAAACTGGTGATTACAAAATCCAAGTGTAAGGAAAAGACGGGAAGAGTTAATACTCTAAACCTCTGAAAGTGACTGAACCATTGCACTCATAAGGCAATGGATTAAGTTCAGTTTTGAGGGCTAGGGGTGGGAATCAACAAGTACAAATACAACCATTTTCCTTCCACAATTATAGAAGAAAGGAAACAATCTACTCAACTACTCTCAGTACTTCCCAAATTTGTTTCTAGTTCTTTTGGAACCAAGTACATACATATATCGCACATGACACTGGCAAGATCCCTTCTGGAAGAAACTATTCATGGGAACAAATCCAGAAGGAAAACAGGAGGAAAAAAAAATTAAAAAGAAACAAACAAACAACAGAAAAGCCATTATATCCCCAAAGCCTTTTTAGAAACAAACATGATACAAAAGAACAAAACTAACACAGAAACCACAGGGCTCCAACATAAGACCTTTAAACACCGAGGACAAAACATTGATCATCAAAAGTCATGTTGTTCTAGGTCTTGACATTGTGAAGTCTTGCAACAGATGAACGATTTTTGAAGATGAGTCCTGTATGCTGCAGTGTCATGGCCACTTGTCTCTCAGTTCTCAGCCATGATCACACTTGATGCTTCAAAGCTCTGTCTTGTAATCAACACGTGATTTTAATATCCTGAAAGTCTATTGTTCTCACTTACAAAAGACATAAGAATCAAATTAATACTTTATTATCAAACACTATATACAACAGAGGTTGCTAATAATACAGAATTTAAAGAACATAGCTTTAAGTTTTACTTGTCTTTCCTTTGCCATCCAGGTAAGTACAGTACAAAACAATATTCTAAACTAACACAAAATGTTACCTTGTCTATTGAAGGATACACAGTATCCACTAAACTGACTGATCCCTATTTTGCCTGCTTCACATTGCAATGCCCTTGGCAGCCAGGAGTGCAGGTCATGGGTGTAAGTAACCCACTAAGGCTAGGGAGAATCAGTATCTCAGACTTGAGCAGGGGTAGATGAAGAGTAAGGGAGCAACAAACTCCTTAATTTTCAGCAACATCTGCATTTAAAGCATCCAGAGGCTTGCAACACAACACAAAACCCACCAACATTTATGTACTTGGTATGACTGGGATTGCCTAATGCCATTAAGTATGAAACTGGCAGTGCCTGGAATGCTGCTCCCAGCCATGCTGGGCAGCCCAGGGATCATCACTTGTGTTGTCCCTCACATACTCAGCAAGGCTCTGGGGTGAATGGACATTTTCAACATCATTCAGAGACAAAGGATGATAAATGTCACCATTTCTACATCAAATTTGCACTACTTGTGTGACTGCCTGCAATTACTGTAAATCATTTTAATATTGTTACACATCATGCAGTATTATTGGTACTCTGGTTAATAATCCATTTGACACGGTGCATTCTGATTAAACTCACCTCATCCAAAGCTTTTTCATTTCTACCTACAGAAAGTATTAGTGTGTGTATCAAGTATATACACCTTAAAGAGAGCAAAGTACCATACAGCCTGTAATGAGATGATGACTTCCCTCACTGTTTGGACTGTGTATCTTTATTCTGTGCATTTCACACTAGAGCAAATTTCCTGCATTCCCCCTGTAAGTATAGGTCCTGTATTCATGAACATGTATGATATCAGGCAAACCCAGGTCATAGCTCAGCATGCATAAAACCTCCCTTTACATATCAAATTTATTTTCCCCTCTCCTGCCTCAACTTCTGGAGGGTTTTTTTTAATTTAAAAATATAAAGTCTATGAAGTGGTGTCCACTAATGGCATCACTCAATTTGGCTATGGTAGAATTTTTCTTCATAATTAATATAGAAAATTCTTGTTTTGCTTGAATATGTTCCATACTTTGTTTCACCTTTAACTTAATTACCATAGTTTTTGTCAGAAAAGCTGTGTTTCAGTCTGGGTCTGAAATTTCACTGATTATGCTTAGCAGTCTGAATTTCATGGCAGCCTAGCCAAAAAATACCCCAAGGCTTGCACTTCCTGGCAAATTACTTTTTCAAGTTTTGTTAGCCAAGGCTCAGATTCCTTAAACAGGGTCACTCCTAATTCCATCAAACAAGACAGTCCCATCTCCTAATTGCATCAAGGGTTTCCGCTTTTCTCACATTTAAATAGGACAAGCATATATACTCACTCTCAGCATAAAGTATATCTAAATAATGCATTTTCTATTCTAGTGGATTTTTAAAAAAATATTTTGTTAAGTCTTTGGGAGCCCATCTAGTTTATCTCCGGCTGATAAACACATTTCCTCTACTCTTCAAACTGTGCTGGAAGGGGAAAAGATAAAAAAATCAACATTGAATATTCCACACTTCTTTTCTTTTCCCCCACCAAACAATGCTATTAGACTGCCCTAGCTTCTTCTACATGTGATTTATTCCCATGATTGAGGAACTTACAGGAGAGACAAATCAAGAGAACACTGGAGATCCTGTGTCCCAAACATGTTTCCTCTGGCCACCGATGTCCTCTTTTAGCATGTATTAACACCCAGAGCAGCATCCAAGGCTATTAGCTACTAAGTGAGTGCTGGGGAAGGTCACTTTATTCTCAAAAGTGCCTCTGCATTTCAAGAAAAAAATTTTAGCACCACGGTGATTTGTTTTAAAATAAAATAAGCCGGTGTGCATTATCCCCTTAAAACGAAATAACAGAGGCACTCACACCCCCAGTGAAGTTTCCTAAATCTGACCTTGCCTGCTGTGTGCTAACTTTTTCCTCTCACCAAAGAAAGCTTTTTTACTTGTCAGCAAAAATTTTACTGTCAAAGATGTTTCAAGAGTCCCATAAGAAACATCATCTTCCCCTTTCAGAAGCCTGTTCATTTAGAAACTTCTGGAGGAAATGGTGTTATGTCCATTCTTAATATCTCCCCTCCAGTCCTGACATGGTGACACAATGCCTTGCATAACCATCTTACAGTGCTGAATGAGAAGGCATAAATATTGTATCACAGAGAAAGACTCTCCCAGGTTTTCACTCACTTTCCTTATCCCTCACTGACTGCATCTGCCACTACACTTTCTTGTCCACATACGGATGACACAGTGAGCTAACAGAGGTGACTTCTTGAAGGAGAATGCAGAAGAAAATAAGAATCACTAGTGTCACTATTATAGTTTGGCATTTTCATTTGGAGTCCTTTTATTTATATGGAGGGGTTAAGAAAGTCAGAGGGTAGGTAGGGGTGGGTGCTGAAGCTAGTTATCCCCTTCAAATTTTTGCTGAGTTCAGGCTAAAAGGGAGAAGAAAAGGGAAAAATAACAATTTGACATCTGCAAAAACAAAAAAGTCCCTTTCCTGGGATGAGCAGTTAGGTGGATCTTTGATGTTCCAAGACCCTTGATTTTCTGTGACAGGTTGCTGGAGCATACTGTGCTATAATATCAAAAGCATTGCCAGGAGGAACAATAGAGTTGCCAAAAGCTGGCTGGGTATCCTTGGTGTCTGTGCCGCATTCTCACCACGGGATGGCTCGGCTGACTCATGTACGGTATCATCTGTTCAAACAGAAAGCATACATTCCAATGAGATTTTGCATCCTTAATAAACTCTCACTGAGCTGACAACTCTAAGTAGCTTTCAGTGCCTTTATGAAATAGGGCAATGAACCTTGTGCTGTCATTGACTTTCACAAGCGTGTAATACCTCATTATGTAACCAACTTGGGGCCAAGTCCTGCATTTCTTACTGGCAAAACTCCCATTGAAGACCAGAGGAACAGAAAGTAAGTCGGATTTCAGCAAATTGAGGGATGAAAGATTCCTCTTCACTAAAACACTGTGGTTCTAGCTTTGGATATCTCATTAGATAGCAACATCACTTGGGAGGCAACTAAATAAAAACACCTGGTTTTCAAAAGTGTTGCGCAGGCCCAGAATTAATTTTGCAGTTAGTCCCCTTATTTGGTTACAGATTTTGGCTCCTGAATTTGAAATGACAGCCTGTAAGCCCAAGCATAGACCCCCTTTTCATGCACAAAATTTCCACTGAAGTATGTTGCATCTAGGGCTGAGCAGATGTAAATCATTCCTTCTTTCTTCAAATAAAATTTTAAAGACTAAAACATGACAGTCGCTTATTTTATAGAATATATACTCAATCTGGAAAATCTCACTACCTTTCATGATACACAAAATAGAGATTTACATATATGCTACTAGAACTAATGAAAAAAGAACCAGCTGAGTTAGGAAAACATGCTTATGCATTAGTGGCAGAAGAAAACAAGGTAGCAAATATCTTCCATATCCAAAGCTATCTAATTTAGCTATGCAAAAAGCAATCAGTCTGGGGCTTGCCATAAAAAAATCAGCTCTTGTTTTTCATTACTAAATGAAAAGAAAAAGCCAAACCTTTTTAGGAAGTGTGAAGTAGCCTCAAAATGTTTTTGTATTTATTTGAGAACACACCAAAGTTTCCAGCATAGTATCTCCCCTACTTAATGAAATAAGCTCCCATTTATAATATATTATTATAAATGTCAATGTGCCTATGATGTTTCTGTCTCAGCTCTCATCTCAAAAAATTGCACTGCCAGGATTACATTGGGTGAGACCTGAGCAGAGGCACTAAGGGAAGAGGAGTCAGGACACTGGGATCACCATGCAGCTTTGTCATGGAGCCTTTCATGTTACTTGGCTTTAGCCACAGGCAAGCTTTCATACCCTTGACACCTAGCACAAAATCAGAAGAACACTTAGCATAATTTAGGTTAATAGGCTCTTCAGCCCCAGCTCAGTTACACAGCAAGGTGCACAGTAAACCAAATTAGCAATTTATCACATGTACTTTCTCCAGCGCTAATTGATGCTGTAATCACATAAGGCTGCTCAAGGCAAAAGTATGAAAAGCAAGCATTGATTAGCTGTAAATATGTTCATGTTTATGACATAGAGACATCTCTTCTTGGTAGTGCCAAGCAATAGCATAAGAGGCAAAGGGCAGAAACTGATGCACAGAAAGTTACACCTGAAGAGGAGGAACTTCACTGTGTGGGTGACTATTTACTGGAACAAAGTGTCCAAAGAGGGTATGGAGTCTTCCTCACTAGAGATAGTCAAAACCCATCTGGACATAACCCTTAGTACCATGCTCTAGGGGACCTGCTTGTGTACAGAGGTTGGATTGGATGACCTCCAGTGGCCCTTTCCAACCTCACCCATTCTTTGATTCTGTGGCATCATTGGGAAAATCTGGCTGGAATGGCTTAAGTCGAAGCTCTGCACCATGTATGGCAAGGAGACCCTCCTGGGCATATTGGGGCCAAATGAGGCCCTAGTCTTTTCCTCCAATTATTTGGAATTATTCCAAAGGAATCTAAAAATATCAGTGAATGCTGGCTTCTGAAAATGCTACTTTCAGTAATCATCAATACCAAAAGCTGTTTCACATTTCACTTCTGAGTTATAGTCTTGTACTAGGGTGACACTGCAATGTCAATAGAGTACTTCAGAAAAGCTTGCTTCTCAATTAAAACATATTTAAGAAACTACAGGGAAAATACCCCTGTGTTGACAGTTCTACCTCTTTTCATATATTTAAAATTAACTATTCCCAATTTAGAAATATTTACTCACTGCTGATGAACTAAAACTACAGAGGAGAATGATGTGTATTACCTTCTACCTCTAGAATTGCAAATAAGTCTGAATTTGCAACACTGAATGTCAACAATTTTGGCCTAATTACATCAGTGAGTCAGCACTAAAACACAATAGGGCAGAACTAGTGTATAGCAGTAATAAATCCTCATTCTCACTGACTATCAGATACTGCCACAGCTGGAACACTGGCTACTGCTGAAAAACTCAATGAAAAAGTACTAAGATAAAAAGATTACCTCTCTTAAATGAAAAATACAGAGACATTCTATAATGCCATTTTTATAAAGCCATTCTTCACAGAAGAATTAATTTCCATGTAACATTAAGGGATTCCTTTTCAGAAATCATCTGGGATTTCTCTCAATGCTGTTGCAAGGTTGCTGCACTCATATATTAGAACATGATTCATCTGCAGTTATGAAAATCACTTTACAAATATGATTTTCCTTGGAGGTGCAGAGTCATAACTCCACAGCCTTTAAGGCTTGGGGAAAAGGGTTTGCTTCATTTGAGGCATTGAGGACAATTGAAGAAGAGGAAAAGATTCCTGAGTAAAATCCAGAATGTCACTACTAAACACTGGGAATACCAGCAATACAGAAAAAAATTATTTTCACAGCCATGAATTTTTCAGATCACACAGCCTTACATCACACGCTTCAGGTATAACTTCCAGATATGCACAGCTGCAATTTTTTAAGGCCTTTTTCTTTTTTATTATTAAGGAGAAAGAGAGGGGGAGGAATAGGAATAGAGCAAATTACTTCCACCACTTGTGAAACTCAATCACTGTAGATTCCTACAAATTTCTGAACAAAACCAGTGAAATTACAAAGGTTTAAAAACCCTTTAAAGGCCCTCCTGCCTTCTGATTCTTCTGTCTACTGTGGAAGAAGACCGTGCCAGTCTAGGGGAGAGCACAGAAGCAGAAGATGCTCGTCAGAGACATGTAAATTAGTACACAGAACACATGCAACAAGATCCACCAAGGCAGCAGCAACCCTAACAGGCCAACAACAGAGAAATGTGACAGCAGTTGGCACATCTCAGAGTGACTGATTATCTAATGGTGACTGGCCCAATTAATAATACAAATATTCATTGATATCAGGAGTGGGAATTTTGTGGTACCAAACCTTCTCATTAAAGCTATTATTTCCCCTGGTAACACAAACAGTATTCCATCTCAGACTGCAGGATACTTTTTGTTTGATTTTGCTTGTCTGGTTTGCCTGCTGCTTTCTAATGATGTGCTTTTGTGACGATGTTAGCTAGTTATAACCAATCAGTAGGAAGTGAGAAGCTCTGCTGAAACAAAAATCTATCAAGTTTACTAAAATCAGGCATGTATTACTTAAATGATCTCTTTTGCAAGCAATATCAGGCACATTAATTAGACCATGTTTAACAAAACACAAAATGTAAAAAAGTGCACTGAGTTTCAAATTCATAGGTAGAGACACTGAGAGAACATCCTAGTGTCTTCTGCAGAAGAATGCTGCTAATAAATGTATAAATATAGCCAATGTAAGTGCACTATCCTTGCATTTAGATTTACTTAGAGAACATCTTTGATTTGCAAACTTCAAATTTTTAGGGAAGATCTGAAAGTTATTTTAAAGAAAAATAATAAATTCTATTGTTTATCCATAGGTAAATAATTTAAATCAGCTAAATTGTAAAAGCCTTATTATACTTATGTATAACTAATGAATTTTAATTAAAGGATCTGCATATAAAAAAGAAAAAAAATTAACATGTTGTTTTATATGCAAGGAGAAAGTTGCTTCATATTCAAACAACATCAGAGAAAAAAATCTCAGTAATCTGTTCTTTAGGGTATGTACTAAACAATATATGTGTAATACTTGCTGATATGATTTGTGTATTTGCATGTTTATTTTCATTTTTGAGGCTTAATACAACATGTAAGTAGGGTTTAGGTGCATATAAAATTAATATATCTATCACTACTGCAAATACATTTCCTACATACCTACCTAATTTTAACTCCTTTTGAGTCATTTGGGTTACTCATGCCCCTAGAATTATATACATTTCTATCTGTCACAAGCTTCAGCCACACAAACAATAAACATGCACTTTCCACATGGAAACACATTAGCTTGATTGATGGTGGAGGTTAATGTAACTTTGCCCTGGGCAGATGAAGAGCATCCTTATTCCTAAGGCAGTATTTTGCAAGAAAAGCCCCCCAAAACTTTAGTTCGCTTCAATAAAAGTAGGAGAGAAATTTGTATGTCTACATGTATGTAAAATGATACTTTGCCTAATGAAGTACATATGCAACTATATATAATTTCAAAGGACTAGTTTCTTTTTAAAAACTCAGTTAGTTGCATACCTGCATCATGTACTGCCATTCAGCAAACAGTGGTCCTGTTTTTCTGCAAGTCTTTTGAAACCACCTAACAAATGAAGTGTGCCCATTGACTTTATTTCTAAAACTTTGGGTCCAATTAGTAAATAGAGTGTGCTGCCAGTATACTGAGTGTTTGGCTTGGATGGGCCAGTGTCTCCAGGGTACTTATGGAAATTTTACACTGACACACACCAAATTTTGCTAAATCATGTCACTCCAAAAAAAAAAACCAAATAAAGCAACATTTTTACTTCCCTGCATTAAACAAGGATACAGGAAGTATATCACAAGCTGTATTAGCACTGCTAGAAATGTGCAAAAGCAGGGCAATTGTACCATGCAAATCATGCAGAGAGAAGAGGAAAAAAAAAGTACTGAAGCACCAGAGGGATACACACATTTGTTAAAAGAGATTCTCTAAGCATACTAACCTGCTGGTTCTAATGAATTTTCTACTTTGTCGTTAACATCGAAAACACGATCATGAACACCTATAGTTTTCATACAGCTGTCTATAACAAAAATAGAGATAACAGCCAAATATGTTAGTCAAACACCCTTACACTCCCCACTTTCCTTTTTTCCTCTCTTTTTTTTCGCTCCATTTACTATACAAAATTAGGCATATTCATATTTTAAAGTCTGTGGCACTTGTCCAAATGCCAGTATAAGTCTTCCATTTGTACAAAGTTTAAGAAACAACAAGTTAGCAACTGCCAAGTAATTCAAACAAAGCTTTATGAAAAATGATATATACAATGAAAATCATAATACAAATATTGCTGTATGTACAGAACAGACACAAGACTTAACTGTAAAAAAATTAATTTGTTGTTTACTAGACCACACAGTAAAGTAGGTGCTAGAAAGCCACCCTCAGAATCTTAATCTGAAGAACTTACTTGCTGGTCGTACGTACACCTTAAGCTTTAGGCAGGATCTCCTTCCATTATCTGGGATCGCAGAAGCTGTAAAATGAAGAAAAAGGAAAAATAAGTGGATGAGTAAGAGAGTGAAAATCCAAAATACCTTTTGTGCTGAAATAAAATATTCTTTCTCTTTCCTTCATCTGAAGGACAGGACACACTTCAATCACTGAACATAAGGACTTCAATTGAACAAAGTAGCTTGATTATCCAAAAGCATATAACAACTTCAGATTTTATTCAAATTAATTTCTTTATTATTTTACATGGAAGAAGTGAAGCACATGCTACTTTCAATGTTTCATTACCTCCTTTCACCTTTCCACACCTTCTTCTTGAACACTTGTTTAATATGGCTTTTGCTATAATGCATATGTTCACATTGAAAAAAAACTTCAGAATACAGAATACTCAGAGAAAAGCTAACCTTGAAATTTTAGGCAATAGACTTCAACAACCCAAAAAGGGATGAAAAAACAAAATGACACCAAAGATGACAGTGGTAAAAATGGAACTATCTATATACTTCCAGCAAAGTAGAGATACTCACCATTAAATTTTACAGCAAACTCAGTCTCCATATGCATTGGTCTTTATTGAGAAAATACTTATCTCACTTCAGTCAAAACATGATCCCTCATGTTATACAGCTAACAAACCAAAATCAGTCTATTCCTGGTTTCTGCCCTCCCTCATAATTTCCCATACAAAGTATTTAATTTTTAAGAATACTTAGTGTATTAGGGAAAAAAAAAAAAAAAGTGGAAATATGTCTAGCCCTAATGCAAAAGGTCACCCACAAAGGCAGCACGTACTTATTTCACAGAAAAAAGTGCTGTTGTGATAACTTCCTTTCTATAACCATTCTTGCCTCAAAATACAACAAAATAGGGAAATATGCCTGCTTCCCACCACCGAGGTATCCCTTGGGCATTGTCTGCCAATATTTACACAGGAGTAAATTTCCTCAATATCTGCAATTCTGATATTGTACATTCACCTTCAGTTCAACATACACAACCAAGGAACTTGACTTGGGCATGAAGATATTCACTTGTGAAAGACCACCCACTTTTTTTTCTTGAAAACTCCTCAAGAGCTATTGCTAAAAATATTACCTGAAGCACTGCAGAGGACCTTTTCTTTCATTGCATTCAAAATCTATGTTATTAGGGCAGAATGAGTTGCATTTTCCATTAAATGGCCACTACTGGAAAAATGATTGGCCAGACAAGATGTTAGTTTACTCTGTTTACCCTTATTTCATCCATGTCCTTGTGTGTGACAAGCAACTAAAACAATTTATACATAGGCATATGAACTCTTTGTCTTCATGTTAAGCTTGCACCTGAATGGTTCCTCAACTAATTTGAAATCAATTTCCTAAATCATCAATGATGTGCTTGCAGGACAGGCATCCGATTATTCCTAGAACTTACCAAGAACTAGCAAATTCAGTACAAACACAAACAAGGAGCAAAGTAAAGAATTTAATACAGCTCACATTGTGATTCTGCATCTTGAAAGTTCTCGAAAAATTGTTCCCCTCTTTTAGTCAAAATACAAAAGCATGTAGAAATGATGAGCTCCCCCCACAATGCCAAGCAGTTAACAGCTGTCTCTATAGCATCTTACCAAGTCAGAAGATTTCCCTCCATTGAGTTTGCAGAAACTGGTGTGTTATTTGGGGCACAATATTGCACTCTGTGGCTATTTTCAGGAAATTATGTCATTTTGGTGGCCCTTACTGAATATATGCAACTGGCTAATTACTTTGTTAAGACTAAACAGGTAGTTGTAGATTTCTCAAAAATAAGAATCCTATAATCATTATCAAATTACTAGGATGGAGGTGAAAATCACATTTCCAATATAAGACAAAACTGAATACCTTCAGTAAATTTATCACTGACAGATTTTTTCTGCCCAGAAATTATTTCAGAGGTGCATTATGGCACATATTTATTTAAAGGCAAGTTTTTGCTTTGATGCTTACATGCTCTTGCTTATGTCCATAAAATAAGCATGTTTTGCTTATTTAAGCTGCTGTTTATTAGAATACTCTGTTAGTCAGTGACTAACTAGAATATCTGACTAGCTAGGATAGCTAGAAGCTAATAATATCCCATCTGAAAATAAAATCTATTATTTCTTGAAAAACAGAAAATTAATGCTTAGTACATTGAAGCTTATATATTCACGTAGTATTTACACACACATAGGAGCAAATAGCAGCTAGTGATTTGCCATATTCTTGTGAAGAAAAATATTAAAATCCATTCACTGTTGAAATCTTTTCCACCAGTCTTTACTCTCTGTTGCAACTGTAGAGTATATCATGAAGAACTGTCCTATTGCAACCATAGCAGTTGGACTTAAATAATCATTCCAGAAACTGGCACAGCCCTAGCAAGAAATTTGAAATAGAGCTTTTCTTCTTTCCAGAGAAATTATATATTTTCAATGTTTGCTGTAAACTCAGAAAAATTCATCTTTAATCAGTGTTTTACATCATCAGAAGGAATAATAATGACTACCAAAAAAATCAAGTATCAGTTTTCAGCACTTCCATCTACCTTAACAACCAAGACCAAGGTGATGAAGGGATACATTGCAACTTCTTTGGCCTTCCTAAGAAATTAAATGCTGGTTGCCAAGATGCATGACTGCAAACAATTTTTTTTCTTCCTTTATTTTACTTCCACCCTCCCTCCTCTTCCTTTCTCCCTTTCATCTTAAAAGAAAAAAAAAATACACCAGTGTTAGTTTTTGTTGTAAGACCAGATGTATCACCCATAGGAAAGAGTCAGGAAAGGAGAAAGAGAACTGCTCCTTGTCAGCTGGAATCTGTTAAAGCTGCTTCTCAGATTGCTGCTGTTGCTACATTCTACTGAAATTAGCTACAGTATAAGAAAAATTGTCCTTTCTAGGTGGTACAAGAAGAAATTTCTTTCTCCTTCCTGAACAAAATCAGGTTGGACCCTAAGGCTTTGCTACAAGGCTATCCTATCTGCCCATTTAAAAGGTGGTATTAGTTATAACATACAGGCCAGTTCTGAGAGCAAGAAGCCTCTGATGCTAATGGAACCTTTCCAAAGTAACACTTTCCATTTCAAAAGCCAGAATTCCCATGGAAAAAACAAAACAAAACAAAACAAAACAAAACAAAACAAAACAAAAAAAAAACAAACAAACAAAAAAAAAAAAAAAAAAAAAAAAAAAACAAAAAAAAAACCCCAACACAATTGATTCCTTGCTGCAAAACAAAAAAGAAACCTTTGAATAAACTCTCTTATAAGGAGCAAAATATGTTATATCCACTTATTTTTTCATTAATTATATTAGACCAGAAAAGATCTAACTGGTTTAGTTTGTGTCAGGAAGAATCACAACTGAAAACAGAAGAGGAACGCAGAAGAGAAATGCGAGTTCCTATATGTTATTACAATTCCTATGATACTTCCCATCTCCCCTGCCCTACTGCACCTTTACCAGAAACTTCATGAAAATCTCCTGGGTCCCTCTCTTAAGAAAATGTTTTAGACCTCATGAGAACACAAAGACTTGGGATGAGAAGAAAGTGAACACTAAAATCCCTCTGAAATCACTAGATACATGAAAACATCTAAATGATTATAAAAATAACTGGTTTGATCTCTTCATTATTTTTTTAAATAGGAAAATTCTACAATTGAGAAGAAATTTAAGTCATGAGCTCTGTTTTCTTCAGATGAGAATTCCATCTACATTAGTTAACTAGGAAAAAAAAATGTACAATGAACTGCTGTATCCAGGCTAAGTCCAAGCTGGATCTGAAAACAGCCTATAAAGACAAATTAGATGGGAAAACTTCTTGTCTCTGAACTGCTTGTGGTTACCAATTTTATACCCTGTAAGGAACAGAAAGAGAATGATGAAAATTATTCTCTCCTCATCTACAGCCAAACCATAAATATTTCTGCATTCACTAGCTATATTTAAATATAAAAAAAAAAAAAAATTATACAATTCCCTCATCTCTATCCTAAGTAGTTCTCGGCTAGAAAACACATGGTACATTATTAATATATTAGATATAAATAACAGGTTAGGCCCTTCCTCAGCCTAGTAACAATTAGCCGAGTTATTCAATGACTGCAGAAAGCTGCAGATAGAGAACAAAAAAGTAGCATATACAGAAAACTGTTATGCACTTCAATTTACTATGATAAATCCCCAAAACTCATTAAAGGAGTCCTCAAGATATGAACCAAACAGCATACAAAATAAGCTAACTAAAAAGTAAATGTAAAAAATAAATAAATAAAAATTTCAAAAGTAACTTAGTTATTGATGTGACAAAAGCAGCAATTATTTCCTTTCCTAAGAGAGGCAACAGTTTCGCTGAGGCTGTTTCTAACCTAAAAGCAAGTTATCAGAATGCCACATTTAAAGTGTCTCAACCATCCTATTTATTGATATTCACATGTATCAGTCATTACCTCTGCTTGCCTCCTCACTCATTCTTGACTTTCTAATTACGGGATTGCACTTTTCCCTAAAATGCAAGTCCAGATACAGAGAAAAAAAGGAATCACAAATGCAGTTCAAATCCTCCTTTAGCACTACAAAGACATTTATTTAACATTCATGGCACAAGCCACTGTGGGCCTCATTAGAAAGTGAACCTGGTTCAGCTGGAAATAGCACTCCATTTATCTAAGGCACTTCAACAGCACCTTTGTTTAGAATGTGGGGACATTGGTAAAGAACATCCTTTCCCTACACAGAAACACAACACCCTCACCATGCCTCTGCAGATATTCTGCAGATGGCAATTCTCTTACTATTTTGTATTTCAATTTCTATTACCAGCTCACTTGGAGCATTCTCTGAAGGGATTATAAAGCACTCTTTGTGAAACACAGGAGACAAGGCAATGTTCTCCTTGCATTTTTGAAAAATGTGATCAATGTTTTCTTCTGTCTGCTAGGAAATCAAGCAAACAGGGTCTCCTTGTAGGCAAGAACTGAGAAATCATGCCAAGATCTCACCTCAGTCCATTGCAGATGTACTACTACTAGCACCCTCTGTTACACAAACTCTGGCTCTGATAAGTACTTCCCAACCACAACCACTGAACAGAAGTATTGTTTCAGACTGGGAAGACAATAAAGCATCAATTCTGAACTTTCTAGCACAATAAATTGAGATGCCACATGCATACTGCTTGAGTAAATACCTAACACTTACTGCCTAGTCAAAGGGTTGCATATATAACTTCTGTAAGCACCTGGAGAAACACCACAAGAAGAGAACCTGCAGCAACCTAGTACATAGGATGCTGGATGTTGGGGATCAGAAACCCATGTTTAGGCAGTCCTTGCACTCTCTTAGACCTGTAATTTTTCTTCAGGAGAAAATACTTATAGCTGTGATTTGCCTCTAGCCCTTTTAGGCACAATAGCACTCCCATTAGTCAAATCCAATACCCAGGTAACCTTATACAACCTGCAAATCATAACTCCACCAACCTGAGGTACTTTAACATCCAATATCCTGGGTCAGCTGCAGAGCTTTAGAAAGTTTTAAGAAGAATCATCTGCTTTTTCTTTTTACAGAAATGTGTGAGAGCATTAAAAATGCAGTTTCCATTATGTTTGCCACAGGCAATATTTCTCAATTTGTGCAAGTCAGAAAAAAAATAATAGCCTATTAGTTGTTAGAAGAGTTCAGCTTTTCCCCTGTAGGTTTTCATGTGATTTACCATACAACATAAATGTATGCAAATTAGCCAGGTAAATGCACAATTAGTTATTCATATTCTTCTCACAGTTTAGATTGAAAAAAAGTTATGAATTTGCATAAATGGTACAACAGAAAAAGCCAGCTAGAATGAAATCAACCAATAAAGTACTCCTCCATACATGAAGTAAGGTCCATATCTAAGAACAATACAGGATTTTTCAAAATTATTTATCAAAAATAAATTACTTGAAAAGATTTAGAGATAATTTTCTCCTGTACATATTAAAACAAACAAAAAAATAAAATAGATAAATACTGGTCCTAAAGAAACTACTTCTTTTGCCAATACTTGAATTTAAATTAGAAGTCTTTGCATGCCTGCTCTTCCATTCCAACCCATCAGCAAAAGATTTGTTCTGGCAGCACACACATGATTCCATTCTGAGAAAATTAAAATATTGAATGATTATGACTAACTCATTCTTCAGACCTAATAATTAAGCACAATTCCTCAATAAATCATGACTAAACTTTCTGGTAGCTTTGTTCTAGCCAATTCTATCATCTCTGTATTTAGTAATAACCAAGATGAGAACACAAAAAAAAATTACTCAGCAACTTAAAGATTCAGAAATCTCAAGCCAGCAGACAGACAATCTAAACTGAAAAACCCCCTGACCCAGGGCTGTGAACAACACTAATAAAATTCTAAAAAAAAATTACTAGAAATGGAAACAAAATAAATAAATATGTGACCAAACAAACATGAAAGGTGACAGCTAATACTGCTCATGGCTTAATACAAGCAAAAGTAGTGTGGATACTAGGATGTCCAATTGCATATTTTAAACCCCACACTATTAATAGGACACCTAATACAAATGCATATTTTACACTACCCTTGCATGCTCAACTACATCTGCATTTAATTTTTGCACTGATCTCTGTATGTATAGGTATATGCCTACACACAAACACAGACTTATACTTTGCATTTCATTCAAAATATAAATGAGAAAGTGCACAGCATGGAGGAAAAGACTTTATAAAAGGCATGTCCACGACAAACAGATTGTGAAATGCTACGTTTATTTCTGGTGTCTTATACATAATTTGGACTGGCATTGCACTGTGTAAACACACTGCATTATTATGGCCTACCTCACAAGTGACTATATTTCTCAGACCTACTAAAAATAACGTAGTAAATGGAAATGAGTTGCCAGACAAATGCTATTTTAGTGAGAGTTCTTGGAAGAAAGCAATACAGAGTTACTGTTTCTGCACTTAATGCTGAATTAACTGTCCCATTGCAACTGCTTGGCTAGGAAGAATATAATTTTTCTTGCATTTTCTAATCCATTGCAACTTATATATCTGGTTGAAGGCTGTAGAGACGGAAAATATGTTTTGCATCAAAGTCATACAAAAAAAAATTCAGCCATGTGTGTTAGGAAACGTAAACCATGGACTTACAATTTTATTAAGTCACTCGTTTAGTATTTCCTCTTAGCATGGTCTAGCCCTATGTCTCTCTCAGGAAGATCCCCTTTCAACTAAGGGGGAATTTAATGACAAGCTTTGTCCATTGCTGGCCTGGCTGGTGTACTGGAGTCAGACATTTTTAGTGCAGATCATCAAAGCAACTCAAAAGCACAGTTCTTCAGTGCTGGACACCACCAGACGTGAACAGCAGCTGAGGGCTTATATGAGGCAACACTCTGAATCCAGTCCAAAGGCTTCTTGCAGTCGTACCTTTATCATCTGTGTTTCCAAGTCCCTGAGTCCAGTTGAGTTCAGCAGAACCTCAGTGCAGGGTAGCCTGTACCCTTTACACCTTGAAGAGTCTGACAAAACAGATGTTTCAGATGCTGGAAAATCCAATTGTGCCTGCACTGTTTTCCTCTCAACTAAGCCTTGAACCAGTAAGAAAACAAAGCTCAAAGTTCTTTGCAAAGACTTTTGTTTCTTTTCATAAAAGCAAGAACATTTACATTTAGAGTGAAGCTGTCAACTAATTGCAACTAACTTGAGCTTCTCACAGAATCAGTTTTGCTACTGTGGTGTTTCTTCTCATTAAAAAACAAACAAATCTCGGCTGGAAATAAAGGAAAAGCATATCTTATTTTGAATGGACTTTTAGTTGCATGTAAGTCCCTGTGAAATATAAGGATGTAGGAATGAAAAATAGACCATATAGTTACTTCCATATGAAATATTTGCAGGCATTTCTCACATATAAGGTTCCTCTTTGACAAATTCAAACTGTATTGCATACCTTAAAATAAGTGCGAACATTTCTGCACTAGCCCAATATAAATGACTGATGTCATATTTTCTGTTGCAACAAACCAACACTTATTAACTAGAATGAAATAAAACCCTCAGATCTCATTACTGATTTCAGTGGCATTAACAAAATCAAATACTGTTATTGTACTACATTAAGACTGTATTAGAGCAAATTGCTAATAAAACAAGTTAATACTATCAAATAAAGCACTTAGAGAAAAATATATCCTCTTACTTTCCATAAGCTCTTTTGTACTTTGATTTTCCCTTGGTATCACTAAAAATAAAATTATTTTCTTCAAGCAGGCTATCCAGTTTGCTAATTTCCATCTCTAAGAATGAGACATAAGTAAATCTTTTGAAGAGACATTAAAGTCTTGTTAGTAAAGATCTTTTTGATCTTTAAAGCAACATGTTCACTCACATGGAATTTGTGAGTATTGTATCATGTTACTAAACTCATATACTTTATTGGACTTCATATTATCTATTACTAGCTTTACCACTGCTGACACTATAATTAAAGAAGAGGGAATGATTCTATTCTAGTCCATCTTCATGGGCTTGCCACTATCTTAAAAATATTTAGAAAAAGTTCTGTCTTTATAAGCTATACTTGTAAATTCTGTCTGTTTACAAAAACAAATAAGTAATTTCACATGCATTTTTCTAGGGTTGTGAACACGTACATAGACATGAAATGTTAGTTTTGCTATTCACTTACGCAAGGCAATTAAATATGTTTATGCCTTGTGAAGGAGAGAGATAATGTAAAGATACAAAAAGATCTTCAAAAAGTTTCAGGGGAAATTTAGGGAAAAAAGCACAAAATGGGAGTTTTAGGGAGGTTCTAAATTTAAATCAAAAAAGGTGAGAATAATGCAATTTTGAATGTTTGAGTGCACGTGTAGCCACAAGAGTTTGCAAACATGCTGCTTACAGATAATTCCTTTGCTCAAAAGATTTCAGAAGTTTTATCTCTTGAAAAGTTTTAATAGCACCTTGGCACTACCTTTACACAGATAAACCCAGAATTTTGCAGGATGGAAACCAGGTATGTATTAGGAAAGCTAAAGTTTGTAAAACACATCAGAGTCCATTGTAATTGAAGCTCTTATTATGACACGTCAGGATTCTCAGGGCAGAGACCTTTTACTTCATTATAACTACTACAGTCCTAGACCACGACTGAGTACAGACATAACAGATGCCAGCACTGTAGTAACAACAGCACACCTTTATCATGTGAATTCCCAGTCTGTTCAGGTCCTGCAGAAGGCATGGCTACTGAATCATTCCATCATACAAGCAAGAGATTTATATCCAGTCCTTAGAATGGATATAACTCTCCAATTTGTGACCTTTATCATGAAAAATTAAATAACACATTAAGCTGAAGTTTTCTCTTCAGTCAAAATTTGTCCACTGTATGAGGCAATAGCACTTTTATTAAAACTTCTACTGTCTCTCACTTATCTAGCCTATGTTCAATGCCACAGGTTTTACTCATGTTTTGAAATCCATATTTAAAATAGCAAACCTATGTGAGAATAACCATAGGCTCATCAAGGAGAACTTGACACGAATTTGACATGTCCCATCTATGCCAGAAAAGGACTATAGTCTCTTGTAACTGTGACTGTGGGAAAAGTCTAAGACACTCATGGGAGAGCCAACCTTTCATTATCTTCTACCACAAATTATTTCCTTCTGAGTCTTCTTTTTATTTTTTTAAGAATAACGTTAAGAATACCGCAGGATGTTTAACCCTATTCCCAGGGATCATTCCCAGATGAACTCAAAATTAGACATATATGTGTACACTTTTCCATAACTGGGACTTAAAAGCCCTGGTGGTTTGGAAATTATTTTAAAAGCAATGAATACTGCATCAGACTTGAAACACACTGGTACCTCTTGAGATTTTCTCCTCCTGAATGCTCTAATAACTGTTCTCAGAAGTGAAGAGAGAACTCTACCTCTCTACTAGAAAAGGCCTTGTTTCACACTAACGACCTGACTAAGCAGATTGGGATAACCTTATCTCTATTTTCTATCTGCTACTTCCTGATCTAAGCAAGCATCACTGCACAGAAAACTTATTTCTCTATTCTTTACATGTTAACCAATTAAAGAACCAGTATACCTATGCTGTGAGCAGTTTCTAATGGTGTTTTCATATATAAGACCATACATATGGGAAACAATATAGGACAACACGGAACAACTTACTGGAAAACCTTGCTGACACTTACTAACTTCGAAAGAGATGGACAAAAATTGTACAGAATTAACTTCTCTCAAACACCCAAGTGTCCATCACTGTTCAATTTAAGTGCCTCTAATCTACTCCATGTGATGTCTCCACTCCTCACAGTGCAGAGAACTCAAGCCTCATCCTACTAGAGTAGCTGTGACAGCCCTTATCCCATTTTCTAGGATCATGAAGATCTCCTTTCATTTTTGTCTCTGCTCTGCTAATCTACATCAACAAACATTTGCACTGGATATAGTTCTGATAGCTTGGAAGAATTTCATGACAGTGTGCACAAGGTGCTTCTTCCTCTCATGTTTAAAAGAGGGTTCCATGCCCTGAGTTTCTTCAAAGAAATCTGGATACACTGTCATTTACCATAGTTAGGAAAAGAGTAATTGAAATTCATGGATTTTCTCCCTGAGTTGCTGCAGCAAGCCTTTCAGAACTCAGAAACTGACAATCAACCAAACCAAATAATCCACATTTGAGATCACATCTCTCACTTTGGTGTGTGGGGAAGCATCATAGCTCCAAATACGTGTGTACCATCTGATCTGGAGTCTTCAGCAGCAAGGGTAGCAGCTGCTTTCATACATATCTATGAATTATACAATATGGTATTGTTGGCTTGAAGGCCAAACACACTCCTGAGTATGCCTACACAGATGCTGCAGTACCAGCTAAGGCAGGCCAGGCATGCCTGCTGCTTGCCCATCCCACTCTGACAGCTGCCTCAGGCACCAGGCGTCCTGGAGCACAGAGTGGTGTGGAGTCCAGCACACCCCAGCACAATATCCAGCCAGGACAATCATAAACCTAGGGGCCTCAAGGCTTCTTCCAGAGACTGCACACCCAGAACCAATGACACAGAAGGATTGTTCTTGTTCTGTGCTCCTAGTTAATTTTTAAGATCGTTATAAATTTCCAGTTCACCTCTTAGGGGTCACTGAATAACTCGTTCTTTAGCCAAGCAAAAGTGCTTGTGTATGCTCCTGCGTTTTCCTCTTCTGCCCTTGTGAAATATCCTGCAGAGACAAGAATATTTTTTTCTTGGATCAAAATGGAATTTTTTTTTCCTAAAAGCCCATGAGGTGTGTAATCAAAGCTGGCACTGGAGCATCCTAATTATGAAACCCAGCAAGGAACTTTCACACACATTTTGTGGACTTCAGTTTTCTTGTTCATAGAATATTCTTGCTGAGAAAGAAGAGGCTGTGAGAAAAATTCAGTAAAGAGAACTCAAACTGCCAGTAAATAATTTTTCATTTCTGCCTTTAATACTATGGTAAAATTAAGAAATATTAATCCTGTATTTGTAAAACGTTTTTTTTTGAGAAAACATCCTGAACTCCTCAGATGTAGAACTGATGGGGTGGGTGTGGGTGACAATGAACGTTGAAGGGAGAAGGGCTTATATTTTCATTTTGTTTTATTCAAAAAAAACATGCATCTTCATAAAATCATAGAATGCTTTAGGTTGGAAGGACCCTTTAAAGATAATCTGGCTCCTCTCTCACCACCACCCCTCCATGGACAGGGATATCTTTCACTAGACCAGGCTGCTCAAAACCCCATTCAACCTGGCCTTGTTCACCTCCAGCAATGGGGCATCCACAACTTCTGTGGTCAACTTTCTCCAATAAACTCTGTCCTACTAAAGAGTTTTCTCCTAACATCTAATCTAAACTTACTCTCTTTAAATTAAAAGTTCCCTCTTGTGCTATCACTATATGCACTCGTAATAAGTCTCTTTCACCTTTGCTACAGACCCTCACTAGCTACTGGAAAGCTCTAAGGGCTCCCTTGACCCTTCTCCAGGCTGAACAACCCCAGGTCTCTCTCAAAGTGAGGTGCTCCAGTGTGCTTGATCACCTTTGTGGCCTCCTCTGGAATTACTCCAACACAACCGTCTCATGTTGCAGGCCTCAGAGCTCGACAGAGTACTCCACATCAGATCTTACGAGTATGGAAAAGAGGAGGAGAATCACTTTCCTAAACCTGTAGGCCATGCTTTTTGTGGTGAACCCAGGAAACAATTTTTGGCTTTTTGGGCTGCAAGCATACATTGCTGGGTCATATTGAACTTCTCATTAACAAACACACCCAAGCCCTTCAACTCAGGGATGCTTGAAATCCATGCCTGCGTTTGTACTTGGAATTGTCCTGACAGAGATGCAGGACCTTGCACTTGGCCTTGCTGAAACCCATGATGTTGTCACAGGCCCACTTTAGGCTTGTCAAAGTCCCTCTGGATGGCATCCTTTACCTCAAGACCATCAACTGCAGGTGTCATCTGCAAACTTGCTGAGGGTGCTCTGATCCCACTCTCCATTTCACTGACAAAGATGTTAAACAGCCCCAGTTCCAACACTGAGCCCCAAAGAATGCTGCTTGCCCCTGGTTTCCACCTGGACATCAGAGCTCTCTAAACAGAGCTAAAGAAAAATAGCAGGTCTGAAGTGCTATCAGTGCTAGCTGCTTTCTGCTGAGCTGAAGTGACCATTTTCAAATCCTTTCAATCTGTGGTGAAAAGATCATTACCATGCTAGTCCCAGGAAGTCAGTCCTCCTGCAAGTAAGCTCCTTTGTTATGAATATGGAACAGATGGAATCAAATCTATCTGCTCCATAGGAACAAAAACACTTACAACCTAGCTCTCTCTATTAAAGACTCTACTTAGCTCCTTTACAGCACTGGCTTTCTGTGCACTGCTGTGAGGTTTTGACTTTATAGAAAAAGGTGCTTCATAAAAGCAATAGTTCTTAGTCCTAAACCAAAAGCAGCCTAAGAACAGTAGAAGAAGAATGCTGTGTTTAACCTGCATGGCTCCTTGGAGATATGCAAATATTCAATTACTATTTTTTTAAAGCTACAAAAAGGATTTTTTTCTGAGGAGGAAAGACAGCCATATGTTGCAAAGATTGTGCATCAATGACAGTGAAGTACACAGACAGCAATCGACTACTTACTCTAGTAAAGGTTGAATCTATCTATATTATTGCAAGAAATAACATCAAGATGAACACTTCCACAAAGAAATCTGTATCATTCTTTGAAAAATTCACCATTTCTGGTAGGAGATAAAACTCCCTGAAATTAAATTTCTATGAATACAAGACAAGATTTAGTGCATCAATTTATCTCCAAATATTGCATCATGTAGGACCTATTTCCTAAGATTTTAACAGAAACTGTATCAATATTACAATTAACTTTGCAAACTGAAAATATGCACAAAGATACACAGATTTAGTTACTGAATCTGCCCATTAAGCAAGTACATGTAAAGGATCTGTCACTTCTCCTACCATCAGAACAATAACAAAAGCTAGCCACACATTCAACACGTTCACATTTTTATAAAATCCCATACAACAACAGTCAGAGGCCTCCTTTACTCACAGGTTAATATGTTAATACATTTACCATTTGGCTGCTTTTTCAGAATAATTGAAATAAAGATTTCTGTTGCAGAATGCTTTGATTCTGACTAAATCAAGTCTTCAGGCAAATCTCCTCCCCACCAGCAAAGGCACAGCTTGCCTGAAGTCATAACCTTTGTTGGCAGGAGGGAACTGGCCTTGAAACAGATCATGAAGCAGATGTTTTATGCCAAATCAGAGTCTAGGGATACACAGACTACTGCAAATAAAACTCTTCTCCTGTCTGTTCAGTCATTTCAATTCCCTGCAGCGTGAAATATGAAGTTGCCAACAAGCGGCCAGTGCACTACACAGCACAGCAGGGAAAGCAAGTACCACAGATGCACTAAGGGCTGGAAAACTCCTTCATTAGCTCTGCTTTTCAGCCCAAGTGTGAGCAGTGACACTTGGGCCATCCAAAAAAAGGTGATGGTTCTTGTAAAGACCAGTTTCAATCAGGTCCAATGATAGAAATTGTGTGCATTTGTCTGGGGGAGAAGGAGAGATGGCTGTGCCACAGATCATGGTCATTAGTGGCTCACAGAAAATGTGGGGCTTTTGAATTACTTTTCTTAAAAATTTTTGCACCGAAGACATGCAAGCTGGCAAAATATCCATCTACAGGCTCACAAAAAAAATTCCATCAGCTTGCTGTGAATTCAGGGTTCTGCGGAACAATTCGTGACAGAAGACCTAGAGGAATTCCTGTTGTTAAAGCAGTGGGGTACTTCCACACCAGGAAAGGGTACGAGCCCTGCTACCACCACCTCTGTGGAGGTGGCCCTTGAGCAAAAGACCAAGAACAGGGCAGTATTCCAGCTCCCTCTCTTACTGGTCCCTCCATCTCAATATCTCCATCTAATTTAAGCATCAGCTGTCTAGAGACCCTTACTCTTTAAAGACAGATGCTTAAAATCCAGTTTTAAGACTTTTTCTTCTTAAAACAAACCTTGTGCTTTCAAGTCAGTTTCCATCCACATCAAAACTACAATGACTATTTCTTGGTTTTCTAAGGTGAGAAGCATTTTGTGTTGAAATGAAGGAACAGCTAACAATACAAGACAATCTTAGTCCTTGATTATGGTAGATCAGAAATGGGGCTCAAGTTGATGATAATATTGTATTTGCACTTAAAACACACAACACAAAAAACTGGTAAAAATACAAACATGCAATTCAAATGAACCTACTGAAAAGCTTTCAGGGATGTTTACTATCCACAACAGACATAACATTTTCAGAAGAACTCTGTGCTTCATGTGCAAAGCATTTTAGAAATCAGTCCAACTATTTAGACACCTAAGTGACAGCTAAGTACTTCTAAAATTATGACTCAAATTGGCAATGCTAAACATTTGGGACATGTGGCCTGTAATGAACACTATTTATTTTACCTACTTTGGACTGGGATCAAGGAATAATGGTGTAGAGGACAGAGAAGCTGCTTTTACCTGGGTTTAGGTGGTGGCTTTGTTGGGTTGGCTTTTGTTTTGCCTTGGTTTATTTTGTTGCTGTTGTTTTCTTCTAATTGTGTGTTCAGGTATATTTCAGATCAGTGTCCTAAAGCCTAGACAGACTCCACTTAAATATAGATGCACCAAAACCAATGTCATTTTCTGAGGCTCAAGTCAAAATAGACCATGAATATCAAAGCATCTGTATGCACAGTTGTCAGAACTTTTTTTCAGAAGTCCACTTAAAGTGAATACAAATAATTTTTTTTTGCATACATGTATTTTTTTTTCAAATCTGATGTAAAACTATCAGTCAGGATTTATGCCTAGAAATTCAAAAATCTGTTTCTTCATGAAAGGGCACAGAAAAAAAACTTACTATTTTTAAATATTTTGTCCCCTCTTCCCTCATAGAAAGGTATCATTTCAGAGTTTGCTTTATTTGGCCTAACATAAATTTGATTAAGAGCTAAGGCAATTTCATGGGACTTCCTGTTGCTGTTTTATTTGTGTGTCTTTCATTGCTGATTGTTTTTTGGTTGGTTTTGATGTTGGAGGTTTTTTTTAAGAATGTGCAATATAATTTCATTTCATATTTATAAGAGTGGAGTACAACTTTTCATGTATATATTAGTACACAGAATATCATATGCTGTTCACTAGCACTCTAAGGAATGGAATACATCTTTGTGAAAATCTAGCTGTATTCACACTAATACTAAGAGTATTAACTGCAATTTACATTTCTAATACATAATGTTTCTCATTCTCCTAGTCAATACAATTCGAAAAAAAATTCCCTTCCTTTTCTTCCCACAACTTTAATAAGGCAGTAGGTTTCCCAAAAGATTAATTATGGATTAAGATTATATTTCACTCAAAATATTCTATAGTATAAAATAAAAAAATCCTAGGCAGAAATACCTCTTCTCAGCTAGATTAACATAATAAGAAATATTCTCCCTAGGCAGTACTTTACAAGGGATTTCCTAAAGCTAACTTTTAACTTACATATTTTCAAATTAATTAATAATTTGACTAGAAGCAATGCTATTGTCTCTGATGAGAACAAGCAGCTGGCATTTCCAAGCAGGGACTGGCTCATGGGTCTGGGACCCTCAAATCACAGCAGACACCAACCATGCCAGCTAACTGCAAAATCACTGGTGAATTCACTTTGTCCTTCAATTAAGAAGGCAGAAATAGCATGTCATGGCAGGTAGTTGGGAAAACTCCAGGGAAAATGAACATTTTATATTTTGCATCCCAAAGATTTGGGTGGTAAACTCTTCTAGAAGTTGACATATTTCCTTAAGGAAGCTGATCACATTTTGCAGAGAATGACTTCTTCTGCTATTTTCTTCAACAGGACAGATTTCAGCAGGAATGTCTCTCTCTAAGGCACATTGATTACCACATTTGTTACCAAGAAGGGAAAGGGAGTTAAGCACAAAGAGGAATAAAGTTAAAGAAAAGACAGACACAGCTCTACCCCAAGAAGTGTCAGTCTCCTTCTTAAACTAGGACTAAATTTATCTTTAACCTCATTTTTGTTTTGTGAAAATGTGTAGTGATTATGATTATGCCACATCAAGGATAAGAAACAACAGCTGGACAGATCAGCCCATAGAGGAGAATGATCATCTATAATAATCTTCACTGGCACTTGATATTACAAATATCTTGCCCTTGTTAGAACATCGTAGTTTGTGAAAATTATCATTTTTATAGTAACAACAGCTAAAACCTTTACCACTTTTTTTTTTTTTTCAGAGATCTAACCAATATCTCCCAGAAAAGTTGTGGAGTCTCCTTCACCAGAGATATTCAAGAACCAACTGGACTCCAACCTGTGCCGTGTGGTCTGGGACAACCCTGCAGAGGAAAGAGGTCGGACCAGATGAACCACTGTGGTCCCTTCCAACCTTATCCTTTCTGTGATTCTGTGGTTCTATAATATATTCATATTATTATTTTATTTCATATTATTATTTTATAAATATACAAGTGTATATATACACATATGCATGTATATCCATACACACATACACATACATGCTGAATTCATGGTAAATATAGGAAAAAAGATCAATCAGTTGAGAAGAAAACATTGTTACAAATATTTCATCTTTTTAGAAGAACAGTATCCCTAAGACAACACTCATCCTTAGGAAAAATATCAAGTAATAGATTTTATGCTTATATTAAGCCAGGAAGATAATCAAGTGTTCTGACCTACTGCATTCATCAGCTGCCCCATACTGATTTTGAGGAAGGAGAGGGCACATTATTGTCATGACACAAGATTTCAAAACCTCCATGGATCAGAACTGTCCCTGCAGAAACCTCTTTGTGTTTGAGGTTGAACAGAAGCCTTCCCTATTACGTTTGACTATTAGCCCCAGGAAGTTTCTCAGGGGAATAACACTACCTCTACCGATTTTATCATGTCCTTTTCTTGTGAAATATTTCACTGAAAATAATTGGAACCTAATGATGCTTCAGAGGAGTCTCTACATGAAAGAAAGAAATAATAGGAAGAAATATTCTGTTTGAGACTGTACATTTTTTTATCCTTAGATATCCAATGGGAACTGTCAGAGCTACCAACCAATTAATTTTCTAATCTCTTGTAATGGGTTTTTTTCTCCTTCAACCCTTGTTTGTCTCCTTTGTAGCAAACAAAAGATTTTTCAGTTATGTTTTTATTTTCTTAATATTACACAATGCTAAAATGCGAAAGTGGAAGCAAAATGGACATACCATGACAGAATAAAATATGTCTCTTTTTTAATACCTTGGAACATGATAATGTCAAAAAGTACTCTGCTAAGAAATTGATTTTGTCTGTCTGAAACACAAGAAAGTCTGAAGGTCATGTTGGCGGTCTGTCCTGCATTGCTGTTAAACCCTACAATATTAATTTTGACCTCTTTCTTATCATTCTAGTAATTTCTTTGTATCCTGTGCCAAGTTCATGGGCTGCTCCTATAGTGTTCCACAGAACTACTTGCAGAATATGAAGGGATCACCTGTACTATTTTTTCCTGGAGATCCATATAGGACTTGTGAAGCCATCTTAAGGAAAAAAGGCAAATTAAAAAGAAAGCATGAAGAAAAAATGAACCAAAATGTGCTACAACCATAAACAGACAGACTTCTCACTTCTCTTATTGGAAATCTGTACTTGCCAAACAATTAAGAAATATGGGTCTGGTTTGTTTTTTAACCTCATTCTGCTTTGTTGATTAACCTGTTTCTGTTCTTAAAATTAATTACACCATCTTGAGTCTCCACTGCATAATTTTATCAAGGAGGCAACAAATCATACTGGCAGTGGTGATCCATGTTGAAGTGGAATGCAGAGTAAAATACAATTTTCCTCAAATTGCCAAAACTGTTAATATTTATCTAAATGCCCATAATAACTGTTTTGTTCTCTGTGACAGTCGGGAGAAAAAAAAAAGTCTTCCAAAAATCATTCTGGCAGCCAAACTGCTTGTTAATAAAACCTGGAGAAACATTTGTGATTAATATAAATTACTAATTCCTCTTTTAATGTCTTAACATGACAGTGACTAATTTACACAGTTTTGCTTAAGCTGCCACTCAGTATTTCAAGTGGGACTGCGAACAAAAAAAATGCTGTTGCACTGGTTTATGTTTCTATGCAAAGCTACCACAGGTGCAAGCTCTATAGATGAGGAATCCTATCTCTGGCAATAAGTTCCAAACACACTGGTTGATTGTTCTGCTTGGGACTGGGGGAAAGAGCCAGCAGTGAGCTGGAAGTGGCACATTTTGTATGGGCATGGAAGTCTGTTAAAACAAACTGAGAGGGAGCTGTTGTTTTTGCTACCTAGTCCACAGCAGTTTTCAGTGGCACAATGAGAGACTGCTAGGTTCCTCCTAATTTAATTTTGAAACTCATCACTGCAACAAAGTGTGTGAACTGGAACGTGGGTACTTTGGAGAACACCTCCAAACAGTTGTCAAGGAGATGCTTCCTTCCTCAGAGACAGCCTTGCTCATATCATTCAAGTGAGAACCATGCAACAGAGGTTTCACACTGCCACTCATGAAAAATAAATAATATCGATATTTTAAGGCTTCAGAAAACTGGTTCAAAAATAACTATCACTGTCTTGTAATAAATGTGTTTAAAATGTAATCTTACACAGTTATTAATTTCAAACTCCAGTAGCATTATAATTTACCTCCTTACATTGAACTGCTAATAAAAAAATTATTTTATTAATCATTAATGGGAACTGCATGAATAACTTCATGCCCATGGGGCAAGAAAAATTCATGACTTATTTGTGCATCACCAGCCAGAAGCAAAGAGGTGATGTTATTAAGCCCTCTTCAAGAGGACAGGCTGCATTCCTTCACAGTCCTGAAGATCCTCAAAAAAGACACTACATTTAAGGTAGACAGCTCTGTGCTGTAGGATAACAGTGAAGACTACTTCAATGCCTCACACCTGAACAACTTCTTCAAAATCTCAAAATACTAGAAGTAGTCCATGTGCAACTACAGGTTTTGAGGTAAAGGAAGATGACCCAATATTACCAAAAGCAGATGTGTCAAAAAAATAACTACTTAAAAAGAAACCAAACATCATCATCTTCAAAATATCCTCACCTACAATTCTTAAGACATAATGTATGTGAGTTGAGCTGATCTGGTTTATTTTTGCCTGAACATATTTTGAATGCCACTATGACTGAATTGTCAGGGCTCTTCAAATTGATTAATATATCTCCATTCTGATTATCTTCCAAATGATTGAGATCATTTCACCCCCAGAAGATGAGCAACAACCATTTTATTCCCCATAACTATAAAAAGGAGCCTGGTTACATTTGTGCATAGAGGTATAGTTCGAGTGAGATTTTGATACACCTTCATGCCATTCTTAATTCCCTAAAGTAGTGCTGTATCTAGCTGGGTATACGTCTTGATATTTTAAATATTAAATATCCATGATGCAAAAGGAAGGCCAGGGATACTTTAGAGGCAGTAAAAATCTCATTTGGCCAGTAATGTGGATGACCTACTGCTTTCCTGAGGGAAAGTGAAAACTTTAGAAATGCTGAAAAAATTTTCTGTAATTTTTCAGTATAAAGCATTTCTATGTACTTCTGAATACTCCTGTGGGAAAAAAAAAAATCTTATTCTACATGATTTGTACTGACTTGTCAAGAATCTTGGAAATAGAAGTATTAACTGCATGTGCCATTTAGAGCCCAGAGTCCTGGGCACCGTGTCTGAAGAAGACACATCACTTGGAAATAAGAATGTTATTGAGAATTCTGTCATGTTTTCCTTTTTCAGAGCCTCCTCTAATATCAGAGGGCTTGGTAGATTAGAAACAAATTTGCTTTTTTTAAATTTAAGTATTTAAAAAAATATGGAGTTGAATGTTGAATATCAACCTATGAAACAAGATCATCAGCCAATTGCTCAGCATGCAGAAGTATTTTTTCATTGAGGGAGTTTAGTTTTGGTCTAGTGGTTTCAGGCATGCATATATAATCAAGTTTGTATCACAACACATACAGTATCACCCAAGAAAGTGCTGCCTTGGTGATTTAGTCTGAGGAACAGAGAGGCTTAACATGCTGATGACATGGAGGCAATGAAGTACAACACTGTTATTCCAAATGTCATGCTATGCTATTTTCATTTCTGTTGGCATCTGCTCCATGTTACGAAATGCATACTTCCAATACAACAGCTCATTAAACAGGTTTCAGTTTGCTCAGAAATCAAATTAGAAGACTGTTACAGAGTTACAAGTCCTCACATAATTATTAATATTACCCTCCACTTCTGTGAATCCTTTCATCCACAGAATCCACGTGCTTCAGTTTATCAATCTCATAACATTCCAGTGAAGTATCACTGCAATGAATTTCACCCACCTACTAAGTGCAGCAACCTCTGAGATGTTAAGTTGTAGCTGTTGAACATCAAAACTGATTTAGAGTAAGGAATGATGAATGGTTCATCAGGATTTAAAGAGCTGTGAGCGATTCATTCAATTGTACTTCCAGCAGAACACTAAAATTTAAACACTTACTTTTAAGAAAATTCAAACGAGATTTTTACAAGATTCACAAATGTAAAAAAGTACAGTCACCATTAGGGAACATTTAGTCACTATTTGTCTTAAGGCAGGTGCCTCACATACAGATTCATCAAGTTCCTAATGCTCCCTAAAAGCCTTTTATACAAGATCTAACCAATATACATTTTTAATGCTTGTGATTGGATGATCAGGTAGCATTCAATATATGCTTTATTTTTCTACAAAATGAACTGGCCTTTGTCAAGCAACTTAGATGAGAAAGAAAAAAAGGCAGAGAAAAGAAAACCCTGTCATTTACTTTTCTGTGGTCACTCCTTCACCCTTCCTAATGACCAAAATCAGTACTTCAGTAGAAAGTATCATGTCACTGATCTTCACAGGAGGGTGAAGACCTTATAAAATATGTTATAGAAATGTTCAGAGATGCAAGGGGTCCCCTCATTTATATTTCTGTTGCTGTCAGGATCTTAATGGCACTTCAATTTTTGAAGCATGTGAATCCAAACCTTCTTTTTCAAACTTGCTTTCTGAAAGACATTAATTCCCTTTGAAAAACTCAGGCAATAGAAACCAGTGCTTCCATGTGTGTTCTCTCTTCATTTTTTTATATGGATCTCTCCCAAGTCCCAAATTATTCAACAGCTTTTAATGTTCCCTTTGAGGATTCTAAGAACGCAACCAATGTCAAAATCTATTATACACTGGTGATTATTTCTGCTTTCTTTTAAGCAGGACCAGTACTTCATCTTTTTCTGATGCTTTCTAACAGAAACCAGTCCTTTAATCTACACACTAGGTTAAGCATGTATCCCTTTTAAAAGTCACCTTCTTTGTCTGTCTAATGTTGTCACAAAAAATATTTTTTAAAGTACACATTTATCAAACCCTTTCAATTGCTTTGATTTCATTCAGAACATCTCAAGTGATTCTAGTAAACCAGCTATCAAAGCAGGATTTGTAGTAGAGTGTCATGTCTGATCCCACTGCTGTCAAAGCAGAATCAGTGTTTATGTTGATCGGGTCTAGATTGAAAGGTTAATGGGGAACCAGGCAATAAACAATGTTTATCTAAAAGAGAAGTGCAATTAACATGCTAAAAATGTTTGTGATTCCCTCAGCATCCTTTAATAATGTCCTTAGTTAAATTTAATTTTTCAGTTTTTAGTGCAAACTAGGATATCCAAAGAGAGAGTTCCAAAAGTCATCCTATGTTTTCAAAAATCAATGAGGAAATGTAAGCACCAGCAGTACCTGTTGAATTGAAGAAAGGCTGCCTTTTTTCACTTGCTGGAAGACAAATCCCATCTTCACTTTCAAAGTAAAATATATGCTATTTAGGTCAACCATTTGACAACTAGAAACAGTTTTTAATAGAAGTTTAGCCTACGAGTAAATAAACTGACTTCACTTTTCCCGGTATAAGCTAAGTATGGTATGACAAGATTTACCATCATCCTGCCCTACTCATTCCTCTAAAGCTCACACAGCTCTCTAAAGATAAACTTTGCCCCAAGTCATATATTTGATTTTGAGTCCCAGTATTTACAGAATCAACACAGAAAAATATCCAAACCAGGCCTTTTAGAGCATGTAAGTCATTGATATGAGAGGACATAAAACACCCAAAGAGAGATTTTCTGAAATATTTTTTCATACAACTACTCAGTGAAAAGATGGCTGCTTATTAATAAACCATATATTCTAAGTACTGATTTAAAGAAAAAAAATCATAATTTCTAGAGTAATACCAGTTAAATATTACTGTGCTACCCCAGCTGGGATATGACAACAAAAGCCCTGACTTCCTCTAAAAAAGTAAGTATTCTAAGTAATCTAATCAAACTGTCAGCCAAACTTCCTATACTAACGTTTGATTGATTCTTCTACTCTTCAGGATGCACATGAAAAGTCTCACTAATTTCTTTAAATTATCTCCTTTTCCAGCAGAAATTTCCTCAAGTAAGTCAGGATCAAAATCTGAGAGTGTACTTATGCCTCCAGACAGCACCTCCTATCAACCGACCTACAGTCAGCAGCAGAAACTGCTGTGCTGATGACACCAACTGGTTTTGATAAAGCAAGATCTTCAGGTTTATAGAAGGATGATTAAAAGAGCGAGAAGTGTAGTTTTTTGAGGGGGCTCACATTTACATTTTCTGATAAGACAAAATTACAGTTCACAGTCTTGCTCCCACTACATCAAACTAAACCTCCAGCAAACATGGAGATCCCTAAATCAAATAACTATCTACAGTGAGGCGTGCCTGCTCATGGAAAACATTGATATCCACTAATATTTAAGCTGGTGCTCAAGCAAAAGCAATGAGGTCTATGCAGCAGTTTAATAGCATTCTTTTTTGAGCACATGAAAAATACCTGTAATACAACTGTTAGTTGCTCAGTAGTTTTTTCCTGTATAGTATCACAGGTTACTCAATCTTGCTTCTGCAAAGTCACCTTTCTTAATTCTTGCTATACTGAATCCAATCCTGAAAGAATAATATCAAAGCTGGCAATCTGGAAGTTTCCAGGGTCTTAGTCATGTTGTCACGTCTGTGTTAATTTCCATGAAAAGTGAACACTACACTTCCTATGCTAACTGCTAATTTATAGAGGGATATGTAAAGCTCTTCCCTGCAAGTTAGGACTTCTAAATTCTGCCAATAATTCTTCATTAAAAATCGAAAAATCCATAATGGACCAGCAGCAACAGCAAGCAGTAGTAGTTTTGAGTGATAGTTTTGAGTCCAGTTCCATCCCCAGCAATTCAGTGGCTAAGACACTTGGAGAGAGAATTTCAGTACAGGTTCTACCACAGACATTTCAGGTGGAAAGTAGTGAACAGACACAGGGCAAGTCAACAGTAACAATATGAATTATGCTTATATATTGATGTATTATGCTTACATATTGAGATAAAAAGACAGTAACCCTCCAAAACTCAACCAGATCACAAAATGTGGAATTGCACAGGACAGAAAAATTGACAGAGAATTGTAGCAGAGACTAAAGAAAAAAGCACAAACAAACACTCAACTCTTAATCACTCACAAAACATGGTAGAAGAGGGTAAAGAGAATAAGTTAGCTCAGCTGTCATCAAGGACTGCTACTGGCCTAACAAGACCTCAGATAGAGACCTTATTAATACAACAAGCTAATAACCTAATTAATAGACAGAAGTAAGAGGTGTAGGTATTAAAACGCTTTTTCCTACTACTGTTCTTTCCTTAAAATCCTTATAATCAGAGAAGCCTCCAGATGTCTGCAGAATGATTGTCCAACTACCTGGCACCTATTAGAGAAAAATGACAGCAGGATTCAAACTGTTTCACAGTCTTTGGAATGAGGTGAGGACAACTTCCAGCTAACAAAAGACACAATTTTTGTATTAGAAATAATGCAAATCATATGTTCTCCTATAGAAGGAACAGCTAAGACTGTCAGGATATAATATCATTTGTCTAAAAACCCTCAGAATCAGAAATTTCAGGAAAAGAAGGAATTAGGTCAGAGAAACAAGGGTAATGGGGAACAAACCCAAACACAAAAAAATATCAAGGGAGCAGGTAACAGTAGGTTTCTTGTGAATATATTCTGTGAGAAAAAGGAGTATAGAACGGTTATATGTTATTAAGAAGCATATGCACAACTGAAAGAACAATTTTATAAACTGCTTCTTAATTTAGCCATTAACACATGAACTATTGAAAAATATTATTTATAACCATAATTAAATTGAAATCATAATAGGACACTATCCTGATCTGGTCACAAGTAATACAATTTCATCAAAGCTTTCTCAATTGACAATCAGAAGCTTCATGCAAATAAATGACAGTAACAAAGGCACAGTGGCACATTAAAGGTGACACAAAAAAACAGCATAAGCATTTTGAAATGGGAAAGACACATATAAAAGATAAAATTAGAAAGAAACAGCAGCAAAAAAAAGGTTATACAAATAAATCACAGGTTTTTAACTTTTCATAAGGATTTTTAAAAGATGAAAGGGCTTCTTTCTCAAGAAGAATGGAGGAAAAAACCCACAAGTTATGTCTAGATATATAAAAAGTAAAGCCTGCTTACTGTTAGCAAAAATTGTAAGAATCTTGTGGAGAACAGATAAGCTAGAGAATTGAGAATAAGAGCAAACCTACCTTGTCGTTCTAGGAAAAAGGTATAGTGCATATAAATGAAAAGATTCACAGTGATCAAATTATTAAATAAACAATATAAAATATAAAATCTTGGAGGATATGATAAAAATACCAGAGATATTTTACCTGTAGAGAAGTATAAATTACTGAATTCTTCTCTGAAATAACTGGACTGATGACTCAGAGAAAAGCATGTACCACACCCTAATACTTTTGATACTACACTGGTGCTTTCAAGAAAAGAACAGCTTTTAAGCTCTAGTTTAAATCAACAAAACAGCTTGGTTTGGCAACTGAGGTCAAGATTCTGCAGAACTCTGTACTAGCCTGCTTCTAGACATATCCTCCCCCTTTTTATTTCAACAGCCCTGATGTATATTTGCCAAATTGTCACTTTATTTTTACTTAACACATTAATAAATTATCTGCAATTAAGTTAAAATAAAGGGAATTATATGATCATTTTTGAACATATAATTATGTAACATTCTACATTTTAGGGCTCTTGTGTTCATCTCATCTTGCACAGTACCTCACCTTAACCTGAACACAGAAACTTATATTCTCTTCCAAAGGACATTAAAATCACTATCATGACATTGTTTTGTTTCTGCTTTCTGTATATTTCATTTGCTTCTGTTTCAGTACTAATACTATTTTACTATTTTATTGTTTTCAGGCTGGCATACATTAACCTGAGATGAGCACCTGATAAGAACTAAGTAAAAATTAAGACTTCAGGTCATGATCTATTATTTGCTTTTCCCAGTCCCACGCTGTGCACACCCTAACTAAATAAAAGTTAATTTCTTTGTAAATATTTAATAACCTTTTCTTTCAAAAACAAACTCAATCAGTACTTTTGATTGCATGACTGTAATGTTGAATTCACTTGCTCAATGTAAATTTGATATCAGATGGATAAAGTTTTTTCCTTGCATTATCCTAGAATGAACATGCACAGAATGCAGATCCAAGTTCATCTGAGCAATATGTAAGGCAATGGCATACCAAAGAATGGTGGTATTTTCCAAATGAACAGTTCAGACAAAGAGACAGTGATTGTTCAGAGATTATTTCATTTTCTGAAAATAATGGATGCAAAAGAAGCAAGCCACATCCTTGAAAGTTAAATTGTGAAGATTTTTGACACAACACCAGACAGTAACAAAGTTAACCAGCCACTTCATATATCTGTCTTTTCAGAGGTCTAGACTACAAGCATATTTTGTAACCCTTTAGTAGAATATGCCAGACTGATCCTATATAGTTAGTTTTCCCTCTCTCCTGCAGAGAGAGCAAAGGTTTCAGATCTGCTGAGCAAAGGACACCTTTCATGGCAAAGGAGTAATTTCTATAACATGCAGATGCAGAAAGGTAACAAAAGTAGTCTCCAGAGCCTGAACACCTGCTTACAATTTGGATGAGGAAACAAGGAACAGCATTTCACCATCTTCTTTCTTCAGCATAGACTAAGAGAAAAGCATTACAGGATGGACAGCTGTGCCCTGAGAAGGCCTACATATTATTGTTAACTTATTGTACAGTGCTTCTTTGAAATTTCTGCAATGTCAATACCCTTGTTAATTCCCTCAGCAAAGCAAAGTATGAAGGAAAAAATATACTTAAGTTCCAGAAAAGAAGGAAAAATGCTTATGTGTCACTAAAACACAACTAAAAATTCAATTTCAGCTAAGCTTAGCTTAAACTAATGTTTACATCTCTTTGCTATTTTTTTGCTATTTTACCTTTCATTTAAAAAAAAATCCATATTAATGCAGTTGAATATCATAATGCTCTTCAAATTTTAAAGTACTTCAGAACAATTGTTTTGAAGGGAGCCCTTGACAGTTAAATGAATATTATAGATTTTTAATGAAAGTTATATGATTTTTAGTGACTTACTGAATTTGAGCAAAAATGAGGAAAACCAGGCATAAGCAACCTGGGTGTATTCAAATTACAATATCTCGCTTGAGAGTTCAATGTATTTTGTATGTTTTGACAATGAAGCTATTAGACAGCCCAGCCTGAGATTTCTTTTTTTTTTTCTTCACTTTCATCTTTGGTTTTCATCTTTATTAAACATTTATCCTTTTTTCTTTTTCAAAAATTTAGAAAACGAGTTATTTTCTTCAGGCTTGCAGCTAAATATGTCATTCCAGTGCTACATTTTATTGCACCTTGTGATGATAGGCTGCTTTCCTTAGCTTAACTATTCCTGCTTATTTGACTGATGATGCTCTGGAACTGAATTTTAAAGAAACCTAACAAAAAAACAAAAACCCACAAAAAGAACTGGACAATTCCAAGGGAGCCTGATATCAGAATTTTGAATTACACAAAACTCTTGCTCAAGTGACACAAATAGGACTGGGCCTACACAACACAGATTTGTTTATCCCTGAACATTATCTACTTAACACTGTATCTTTATACTATTTCTCATCTCAAACCCCAGTTTTAACTAACATTATTTAAAATATTATTTTGGTATTATTTTTATTATTGTGTTTCAGCACAAGAACAAGGCACAGTTTTTCTAATGAAAAACTGCTTTTATTTGATGGAAGAAAAAGGAATTAATAGGAAACTATCTACTAAGACTGTTATTTCCATGTAGATTATGAAAGGAAAAACAAAAATCTCAATGTTGAAGAAATGAGGCTGAAAACAGAGATCATACATACTCAGTTTCTTTGGTGAAATGAGGTGGAATGACTTTCACATTAGAAAGGCCAGCTATGTATATAAAAGCAATATTTATTGGGATCTGCAGTCTGTGTAAAGTGTTCAACTCTGCTGTCTAAAACTAAAAACAGGGAAAAAATAAAGCTGGAGCAGTCAAAACTTGTTAGGGGTGAAAGCTACAAGTACAAAAATGAGTTGCTGAAATAAGATCTTAGTTGGGAGTATTAAACACACGAGATAGTTGAAATGATATGACTTGCACAGTGGAGTCAGGGAATCAGCTTGCCTAACCCACTGGGTTTTAACCTCCTGGTGTTTTCACATTATGTCTCCTGCATCTTGTCTGGGTGCCTGGAGCAGTCCTGACCTAGATCTCCTCACCTGCTTGCCTCCTGCTACCAAAGCACTCCCATTTCTGCCATGCTGACAGAAACAGCTCACCCATGAAAAAGTTGTGGGGGAAAGGAAGGTAGAAGAAAGAAGCCACTTGCCTAAATACTAGGATTATTTGGCCTGAGAAATTACAGCTTTAAATACCACTGGGTTACTGATATCAGCAGTGTAATATCACTCAAGACCAAAACAGACCTCACTTTCCTTGGGTGTTAAATACTAAAGAGACAAGAGTATTTCATCAAAACAAGTAAGAAATTCAAGGTATTCCACATACAAAGGATTAATTATTTTTCCTAATAGTTGGGGATAATTTATATCCTCCCCTTCTTGCCTCACCTCTGAATGCTGAAATAAATGTAATGTTGCATTTTGCTTTAAAAGTCAGCTGTGGTTCAGTGCACAGGTTGCCATGATATTTCATGTGAGAAAAGAAGCTATGATTTAATGTCATTTTCACTAGCTAGATTCCTAGCTAATGTATCTGGGGATAGTTTAATCCTGTGTTCACTGTAAGGTATTATACACCATTTGCCCCTCTGTATTTTCACAGAATGAAAAATTAGCTGTATTTCTTATAGCTCCTGTGCATCGATGGTAAACCTCTCTATACTCACAGATGTAGAAATACTCCCGGCCTGGCCTGAACTCAAATCCCAGTGAGAAGGGCGTGAAGAGCTGGAACTTTTCCGAGAACTTCAATGGTCCATTTGGGGAATGCGGCCGATTACACTCCCACCTCTTGAACCCTTTGGAAGTGTGATCACAGGAGCTGTAGCCATCAAAGTTCACCATGTACAGAACATAGCGTTCGGTCTTATCTTCTGGCACTGAGTCTTCATAGTGAGGGCAGAACACATCCAGGTAGTCATTGATGCAGACATCGATGTGGTAGTCACCTCGCTGGAATCTGAAATCACAGGAAGAGTTCAAACATAAGCACACTTATCTCAGGATGACCTTGTTGCAGGGTGACATTCTCATATGAAAGGGCATCACTAATGGAACTTCATTTCACCCCAGCCATGCACATCCACTCTCAAAAATGACCCTTACAATTCACCAGAGCTATCAGAGACTTATTATGCTTATATATGATCATACAACCTTTTGGATAAAGGTTTTGCTCTATTTTTTTTTTACAAAATAAGTCTGTTGCTATTACCCACCCAGTTATAGGCTATCTTTCTATGGTTTATTGAAAAATAAACAAAGAAAGTGTCTGTCTTATTTGGTTGGGGTTTTTTATTAATTGAAAAAAGAAACAAGAAGCAGCAAAGCCAAAACTGTATCAGCCTTTCCAAATCAGTGTCTATATAAACATCCGCATATGCATGCAAATAAATAACCCAAATATATCCTTTTCTCTGAATCATTCAGTAATCACCCCTGTGCTGAAAGCTGATTTGACTGTGAGTACTTATAGTTACTGCAAGAATACAAACAGGTTACTCTTTCATCATAATACGCAACAGTTTGTCAAGATGCAAAGAAAAGTCTGTATTATTTTTAAAGCGATTTGAAAAGCAGTGCTTCTCCTTTGCCAAAAGTACACATTGAAGATGTTGCTCTTTTCAGATAAGAGGATCCTGGGATATAAATTATCGGCACTCAGCCTAATGTGGCAGATCTGAATGAGTGACAGCTGAGAAATGCAGTGCAAGGCACCAGCCCAGATGCATTTTATTATTGCTGGTATTATTACCGATGATTCCTTAGAGATGTGGGATTCTTGTTTGTTGAGCATGAGGAGGATTTTCTTGTTTCTCCCCTGCATGTTTCACTTAATGTTACTTTTCTAATGTCTCCTACAGTGTCTGAAAGTATGGAGACAAATTCACTGCCTTCATGGGAGCTTATACCATGATAGATTTAATGATTCCATAAACCAGGTCTGTGCGTTCATTAAACTCCCTGGGGCAGCTAAAGAAACCAACCACTGACCTACTCCACTTCAGGCTGACTGGGCTACTTGTAGCTTCTCTCTTTCACAGCTGCAGTTGTCAAGTGTACCACAGAGCAATAAAAAGGCCGTGACAGATTTAACTATAATACTTCTTTTTAGCTGAGGGGCATATTTTAAACACCTGATGGGCTTGAAATCTGCCATCTGGATCCTTCTATCTAATTTCAGAGAAAAAGCAATGATTTGCTGAGCCTCCAAGGATAAATTCAGAGCAAACTACACCTTTTCATATCCCTACAATAATTTTACTTCAATAAAATAGCTTTTTAAAGGGGGAAAACTGAATACGCATCAAAGCATGATAGATCTGTATAATTTCAGCCAGTGCACAGCCTCACAGTTCCACTCTATAACATGGAAAAGCCTTTTTGAGCCACAGTTCTTCCAGGAGAATTTACATTTATCAAGATTATTGGTCAAGATACTATTTTTGTATTCCACTGCTTCCAAAATCTGTCACCTGAACAGATAATGTCTTAACACATTTGCAAAAATGTATTGTCCTCAAACTGACATCTGTTCTTTGAATTAGTTAGCAGTATGCTTTTCTTACAGGTAATGAAAAAGAGTGTAAGATACAAATAGAAAATATGCATTCAGGCAATATCTCTATTTTTTCAATTACAGTTTTAGTAAGTAAAAATTGATACATACTTACATATAAGTGTGTTTGTGTGTGGACAGAATTTTTTGTTTGTTTGTTTTATCATGTAGGTGATAAATAATTCTGTTTTCTCAAGGTTACCTCTTTTATCAGCCTGTGCCTTCACCATAATGCCCAATTACAGTTCTGTGACACAAACTATATGCTTCCAGAATTATACTTAAGTAATATATTCAAGATCAGACTGACCTTCTCTACCATTAGACTTTTACAACACAAATAACCTTATGTGAACTGTTTTTTCACATTATTTTAAAAGTCAATGGAGAGCAATAGGAACTTCTGTTGTTCTAACGTTCAATTCATCCAGCCTCTTTAGTACATTGTAATGAGATGGATCACACTTCCAGAAGCAGCTAATTCTCTCCTTTAACCAAAAGCAGAGTCTGGGGAGGCACTTCCCAGACAGTGTCTGTACTGTAAATAGCTGAATTTGAAGGGAAGAATCCAACTGCACAGCCCATGATAATGGAGATGATAAGAACAAGGAGACAGACTACTAAATGTGTGATCACACCTTAATTCCAATTTAGCAATGAAATCAAACTTGTAATCTGCACCAGTGAGATGATGCAGAAAAAGAAAAATCAAACCTCATCTGACTTCTTTTTGGCAGTTTCCCCCTCTATTCTTGCTAAATAAACAAAACCACAATGTAACCACCTCTTTGATCACTGGTATTTTAGTAGATTCCATCTTACTTCTTTTTTCCTAAGTATTGAAACAGTCGAGTGTCTCCATTCATTCCAGCAGGCCCCAGACTCTGAAGTGCTGCCTGCAAAGCAGGTCTGAGGATGAAGCACACAGCCAAGTCCTTTTTATCCCAGTGTCTTTTCATCCCATTCCCCTGATCTCTCAACAATTTCATTTGTCAGTCATCTGCCACTGGTAGGAAGTGTTTACATTTAGGAGTGGGAAAAAGGAAGGAGATTGTGAATATTTTAAGTGATCTAAACTGGCCTTTAGTCAATGTTGTTGGCATAGGAATGAACCTACTCCAGGAAAAATATGTACCAAGGTATTTTATCATGCAGGTCTGAGTGAGGTCTCTTTACTCCAGATTATCAACCAACTATGAATCAGAGAGAAGGTATTTATTTCCTGTCTTGCAATATCCTAAAGAAGTCAGTAATCAAAAACTCAGCAGGTATGTCAAGAGATGTAGAACTAATTTTATGTTTCCAAAAGAGACTACAATATCTCCAACTTTTCTGTCAGAGTGAACTGAGACCATTCCTGTTTCTCCAGCTACAAGCATCATGTTGTATTTACCACTACACAGAGGAAAGGTAGTGATCTAACTGGAACAGAAAATGAAGGGATGGCCATGAGTAATTCACAAAAAAAAATCATCAGCTTAGTCCTCGAAGCTATTAAAGGAAACACTTCACAAACACACTTCCAAGAATTTAACAGCACATTTGAGTGGAAAACACTCAAATTTACACACATTTACAGGCTGAAAACCTCTTAGTAGTATAATGCCAGATATTAGAGTGAAACAAAAGTTCCATTTCAAATTAAAGCACTGATCAACATTTAGCCATCTGCATACATTGAGTGAAAAATCTAAAGGGAATATGGAGTCCATTAACAGACATTTGCAGATATGACAGGAATAGCAGATGTCCTGTGCCTTTTTCCAGTCCCATTCCAAACAGAAAACTTGCTAGTATGTTACTGCTATCTCTTTTCCCGGTTAGGTCTTCATCCTGCTCTGGCAGGTCCTCACCCAGACTTCCATGCCCTTTAGAACCATGTGGTTAACAGGAACTTTAATCTAGGAAGAAACTAGCTCTATCTAGATTTTGCATAACAGAACATGGTGTTGTGGTAGAAACCAACCAAGAATGCTTCTCCAAAAATCTGACAGAATCTACACACCTTTTTGCAAATGCCACTTGTCTCCATGCACTCTTATCTTACACACAGCAAAACACTGCTATTCTTCAAACATAATTAACCTTTGGTTTTTGTCAGGTGCATTCAAACAGCGTCTTGGGAAGTTGCATGCTGCAAAGCCAGCTATTAGGCAGTAGTGTTATGAAAGCCATTTTGAAGAGAGAGACATATAGTTAAGTAGTTTCTACACACAAATATTTCCATAACCAACAAACATCAGCTTCCTACACAAACCTTGAACACTGCTTCCAGCAAAGCCTGTCAGAGGAATATTTCTCTGCTAAAGTGCCACTGATGAAATATCCAGGTATTCAGGATGCAGAGAGACAACTTCATGGTTATGTTAACCACAGAAAAACAAGACTAGCAAAACATTTTGTAAATAATTAGTGCCTCCTGTATTCTGTTTATCCATTTACAAAGGGAAAGTACATGGTCTGTGTGCATGCTTCTCTTCATAATTTTAAGTTCTGAAGCCTAAGTGACTCATCTTGAACTTTGCTGGTCACTGAGAAAAGTTATAATTCATTTAAACAAATATTTAAAACAAAATAACAATTTTGTTTGATTTCTCTCTTTCTTCCTTTCTTTCTTGGAATAAACACTACAAAAATCCAGTTTAAGAATTGCACAAATAACACTAATTGTTCATTTAGATAGATAAAAAATTTCAATAGCTCTGCTTGTTACTTCCACTATAAATCCTATTAGTTATATTCTATTGCCCTTCCTATAAAATCAACACACCAAATGCTCTACTTCAAGATAAGTGTACTGGAAAATTTGCCTTTTACTATGTCAACCTTTCTTTATTTGGAATCTGTTCTGTCAAATGCATGAAGTAAGGCTTCACTGTGAACCAGAAAGGACTCCAAATAACTGCACTGACAATAAATTATGAAATTCTGGTCTTCAGTCAGGTATTGGAAGTGATCAGATGCAAAAGACCCCTATTCTGATGCCTGGAGCCTGCACAGCCTGTTAACACCAATGTGCAGAGGACACTGCCACTGTCAAATGCCTCGCCCCCATCACCTTTTTCTCAAATGGTAACATGAAATGTAAAACAACATCAACAAAATTCACTCAACTGATTTGTTCTTGGGGTATATACAAACTACAGTTACCCACAATTATTCAGAACAGCACAGCAAAACGTTACTTGTTCTGTTTCCTAAGGAAAAAAGGTTTCTGTGAACAGAATGCACATACCCCTACGAATGCTAGTCACTCAACTCCTCCTTTTTAACTTTCATGGAGGCTAAGCAACTTTTTAATTAAATTTAATGGAGACAGTGAGATTTCAGAGAGAAGGTCATTCCTACAAATACCATGAAAAAAGCAGGCCAGCTGAAAAGATCCCATAGGTGTCCAAATACAGGCTGAATCTCCAGCTGGTTAAATGTTATTAGACAACAGAAACACCTCCTACAAATGCTCTAGGCATAGGAAAAAGTTGAACTGAAAAAATACAGAAACAGATTGAAATTTTTTTTGTCAACTGGTTATGAAACTATTTGCTTAAATGGTTATTAACAGAGAGATGAATATTGGTAGTTATTTGTACACACAATACGAAAACCCAAACATTTTCTGGAAACTGTTAACATCATTTAAAAGGACAACATTTTCGTTGCTCTCAGGATGTCATGATGTAGTTATTCACCATTCTATGGCACTGAGCTTGCCCATAGCTTTTGTCTGTGTTTAGATGGAAAGTGTAGTGCACTACGACTATTCCAAGCTCTACTCACATGCTGTGACTGGAACATAGCAGCATAAATTGTGCCTTGTTATTCTTTTACACACTTCAAGCCCCTCATTTCAAACAACAGCTTTAAGTGTGATGGGGGAAATCTTGTGGCTGTTAATTATCTGAGGGGTTGTGGGATTACGTGTATCATTTTACTGCAGATAATTTTAAGATGCTATTTCTGTGCTATAGAAAAATAACCTCTTTAATGCTTTTCTGCTCTTTTTACTGGCTTTTGTCACAACATTTCATAAACTCTGTTCCCACAGCTCTGCTGACATCAACAATGATTCTGATGCACAAACAAGGAAGCAATCAAAGAGCTATTTTAATTTTAGCTCTATTCAAACTAAAAGAAAATTCAACATTTTCCAGATGCTAAGAGAAATGTGTTTGCTAACAGTAGCAAGCCATTGACATTTTAGATCTCTAGCAGGATATTGCTACCCTGAGCAAGCAAACAAAAAAACCCTGTAATACAAAAAAGCAGTCCATGACCTTTCAGTCCTCAGGTTACAGTTTCACAAGTTAAAACAAGTTCAAGACACCATGAAAAAAGCACGATGTATGACACAAAAATCAAGGCTGCTGTTCAATAAAACAGTATTCAAAATTATTCCGACAAAAGACTGCAAGCTAAATACACAATGCAGAAAGAAACTTATTCTCTTGTCATTAAGTCCTCTATTCAATTAGCATTTATTGGAGTAATTAAATACTGGGAAAGGATGCCAGGCTAATTGTTAGATTATGATAATTACACAGCTTTGCTGTGCTACAGTTGATCAAAATAAGATGTGGTCACATGCACTCGGCTAAAGCTTCTCTGCAATCATCAGGCTTCCATGGGAAATTTATTACTATAATAAGGCCACTTATTACTAGTTCATTATCAATCAGGCAGAGAAACTTATTATTTGTACCCTTCCTTTTACTCTCCCACCCACTCTGTCGGAACAAGCCTCCCAAAAGGTTGCACCCTGGTCTCTGCCTTCGTCTGGCTCCCTTCCATCATAATTACACAGCTGAGGAGAATCAGGCTCCTGCACTTGAAAGAGTTCATCAGACTTCAGCTCACTGTTTCACAATCAGCTGCAAGCATATATCACATTTCTTGAAAGAGGTGGGCGATCTCCCTGCATTTCACTTTACAGGGAGATCAACCTTCTCCTTTTAATCTTGCTATATTCCTCCCATCTGAGAGATTTTTCACATTACTTGGGTGGGTCCAAAAGCAAAAATCAGAAAGAAAGGAGCTGCATTACGATGCACTTTATGAAAAAATAATATGGTTTATGTGGCTTTTCTCCTTACAGAATCACCTGCCTTTACCCGTTCTTTCCAGCCAACAGTACAAGAGAGACATTGTGCCTTCCTGATGTAAGGCTAGGGTTTTTTTTGTTAAAGAGCAGGGTTCTCATCAGCTACCATTGTACCTGGTACTTCATGCTGCCTATTTAATAGAAAAAAAAGAAGTGATTTACTACGGGGACTAGAACATGGGAAAAAACATGAAACAAATCAGTTTGACCTAGCATTCAGGTTTTTAAACAAAACAACTTGTTAAGCACTAACTCAAAAGAGTCATAGAATGGTCAGAACTAAAGAAATACAACAACAAAAAAACCCCCTAAATTCGTTAAAATTATTTTATTCTGTGCTGATCAAAAAACTACACCTTTTGAAATGTCAGAAGCACCTACTTCTACTCAGCAATTGATCTGGAAGCTTCCTAGATAAGCTAGGTTTTTTAGGTTTACAACACTGGTAAAATAACTGATCAAGCTTCACTTTCTCAGACTTCATTTTTCACATACTATTTTAGTTTACAGCTATGCTGCAGGTGACCACTTACAAGCTTTTAATTCTCTTAATTTCCAAACCAAGAAATGTCCTGAAAACCAGTATGAGAAAAGTCTTTATGCTTCTGGATGGAAAAAAAAAAAATCTCATCTTTTTTTCTATTTAATAAGGCCTGATTGATGAAAACTTCCTAAACTGCCTTTGCTGAAACATGTTATTTGCAAAACAAAGAGAGCCTACATCCAGGAGTCTTCCATTAGAATCATGGCAAAAAAAGACTGCAAAACACAGGAGAAAACAAGTAGGTTTCAATGAGGAAGGGAAATGTCCTATTTAAAATATAAAAGTTCTTTGAATTACATCTCTTGTGTTAATTCCATTAACCTGAAAGACCTCAAATATCTTCTTTTCTGGTTCTATTGATTAATGAAAATTTCAGTTGCATCATAACTGTTAACAGTGACAATTTAAAGTACAGACATGTATTTTTTTTCCATGATTTACAGGCTCTTTGAGAAATAAATTCTACAGAAATGTGTTTGCTCCACTTATGGTTAATAATTTCCCCTTACACTCATAACTATGTTTGTAGAGTTGGGTCCTGTGTTGACTTTTTATAGCTAGCACTGCAGAAAGGTATATGTTCAATGATAACACAAATATTAAAAAATAGAAACTACTTGCTCTTCCATTAATAGGCATGAGGAAGAGAATTAACAAATCAATATTTATTTCCCACCTATAAATCTGAGTACTCCAGAGATTCTCAAGTACTGCAGCAGCCTCGCCCACTTCATATCATTCTGCATCTCCTAATCGAAGAGATGGACATTCTTCATGCGGTTTATTGAAACTGTTTCCTCCAATTCTGCTTTTGTAAAATACCATCAAAGCTGGCACACTTTTCTTTTTGAAGACACCACTTTCACCTGGTGTCTACGAATTTCTCTTTTGCTGCAAGTTATGAAGAACTCATTACATCTGGGGGGCAACAACAGTCATGTTGTTCATGATAAGGGTTATAATGGGGTGCAACATATCACAGCACCGTTCTCAATGAGATCAAACTCTCGTTTCCCAGCTGTCCCAACTCTGATAGCTTTAAAGCCCCTGTGTACGGTCTCTACCTGACTATTTATTTTCCACTGCTGTGGGCATTTAACTTGCAGAGATGGATGAAGAGAGAAGGGAGGCAAAGGTAAAAGAGCTACTGTTCTGTCAAGGGTATCACTCTGATGTACAGGACAAACTCCAGTACTGAAGCCTAGTAAGATTAGTTGCAAGGTACCATGCCCAATGAGATATTAAAGGCAGCCTGAGATTTTTGTTTGGAGCCTCTAACTACACTTTGAATCCAAAATACTTGTCTTAAAGCCAGTTTCTTTGTAAAATTGATTTATGGACACAAGCTCATTACTTGTGTTCACATTAGTACTACTCTGGAGTTCATGAGCAACATTTATCCCACTTTATCTGAGGTGGAATGAGGAGATTTGGTAATTACTATTCACATATTTTTAAATGTGGTCATCAATATCCTGCACACATGACTCTACATTTGTCTGCTTTAGGCACTAACAACATACAAGATGTCAGCTTCATCTTTTATTCCTTGATTTTGCTTGAAAATACAAAAACTATCTCAGCCACCCCTTGCCTATACCAAAAAATTCCTGGTTTGCCGACTCATTTGTTTACACACCTTTCTTAAAAAAGCAAACAAGTTTTATCTGAGCTCTGCTGCCCTGACACATACTCTCTCTCACATTTGAGAGAAAAAAAAAACATTTTAAGAGTTTAAATTCTTAAAAAAAAAAAAAAAAAAAAAAAAAAGAAAGAAAATAAAAACCCCACAGACAGGAATACTACTGAAGTGTCTGAATTGGACTCTAGCAACATGTGTTGACCATGTGTCTAACCTAGAAGACAGAGTCTATCAGCCTTGATGGAATGTGATTCTGTGAGTGGTATTTGCTAACCCTGCCTGAGGCATGTGCTGACATCTGTTAATGGATATGGAGAACAATGCCCTATCTGCAGAAAGGTCTTGCTTCTCACACTCACAAAATGAAAGAAAAGAACATTTGCCCAACAAGTATGTTGACCCGAACACTGAATAATTGAGCTAAACGGCAATCAGCTTCCACATGGAAGTATATGTATTTCAAGTAAGCTTCACAAATTTTCTTTCTCACTAATATATAAAAAGTAGAGTCATGGTTAACTTTTATAAACTGAAATTTCCATCTTTTTCATACTCCCAGGGAAAAAACAAACTGCATCATTTTCCACCAGTCAATATATGGGCAGCGTTTGAGAAGAAATATACATTTTGATAAAACTGCTTGCCTATTGCACATACCCACACTTGCTGTAGTACAGAAATGCTTTTCTCTGACATTAAGTTATAGCTGTTTATTATGCATCTTTCAATCTGTAAACAAAATTAATTTTAAAATATTTAGTGATCAAATTAAAATTTGGCAACTCAGACACCCTAATAACTTGCAACTTGTAAAATCTACTATTTAATTTCTCAATATTCAAGAGTGTAAAATGAAACTAACCCTTGAGATGTTTCACAGTATTTTTATGTTTAATAAACTGTGTCTATTTTAACAAGCTCTGGTCATAATCCCCATCCTTCAGTTAAAGTGAATGAATCCAGATGTAATATAAAATAGCATGAGCAAAATATAGAGGAGAAAAAAGCCCCTGAAACATCACAGGCCTCCAGAAACAGACCCAGGAACACATGAAATTTTAGTATGAAACCACAGATTGTTATTAACATGAATAAACTATACAATCAAATACATTATCAAGAGTAATTTGCACTTATTGACATAAAACCCAACTTAGAATAGCTAATGAGTACATAAATTTATTAGCAAACAATTTGCTATCCAGAAAGTGGGCTTCAATCAATGAATTTTTTTTTTTTTTTTTTTTTTTTGCTGTATAATTGTCTTGGTCTATTTAAGAGACTCATAGGGAAAGTATATTCTTTCCTGACATGGAAACAGTATTTTAGAGGAAGTTCTATAGAGAAATATAGTAATTTAACCTTGTTCCTTTTACCCTTCCATATTAGTATTAGTCTCTCTCTTATGCTGGGCAAACTAACAAAGGAACAACTGGAGTTTCAAATTACAGACTGCAGGATCACCAAGTAACACAACTATTATTAATGGTAGAACATTTTTCTTTTCCTTCTTATAATTTCTTCTAAAGACAGCATATGGACTATAGAATTTTCCATCAGGTTTAGTAGATTGTAGTAGATTTTTGTCTCTGAATAATAGGACTTAAAACAATTTTTCACCTAGAGATATTTATCTATATACATCAAATGGACAAGATAGGTCCTGATCTAAATCAGTTTCTCTGTTTACAAATATAATCTGAAAAGCTTTGCACTATACAATGCCACCTGGTCTTTAAAAACACCCAAGAAATTGCAAAGAATACGATTTGATGTGCAACAATTTTTTTGTTTTAAACTGAATAAGACTGACAAACAATGGAATTCAATGCAGACTATGTTATTCCTCCCATTCCTTTTCAAATTATGAAGCTCCCATGGTTCCTATATGGAGTTTTGGGATTCTTATTCCTTAAAGAGTGACAGAAATAGTATTTCAATATGTATAAGTAAAGACTGAATTGATAGAATGTGCAAAACCTGCTCATTTGTTTTTTTATATATGTGTAAGTTACTGGCATAGGAGAAAAAAAAATTCACTAGCCTCAGATCAATCAGACATTTCAGAGAGGTAGAACTGAAGCTATTTTCTGAATTTCCCCGTTGCATTTTTCTTAAAACTGTTTCAAATTTAATCAAATGAATTCTAATCTTCAACCTGTAGTGAAATCGCCTCATTCACAACTGAATTATGATCTTGTCTGCCTGAAACAGTGTAACTATTTTTCAAATCACAGACAGGATTAGGATAAAAAGCAGAATATCTCAGAAAAATTAAAGTAAAGTTTTCTTTTCCTGCACCCCCCTTCTTCATCCTATTTATTATAAATGCGCCAGGAGGCAGGTGTGAAGAAGGGGGTACACAGGTATGGTAAAACCCATTCCTGTCTACTGGAAGCCTTTACTTATTTCTTAGATGTTAAAAATTAATTCTGAGCATACAAATTATTTCTTCCTTTCATTCTTACTCTTAAATACTAGTTCAGTATTAAAGAAACAAAACATACCCTAAAACTCAAGAATTAATTGTTCATAGCTCAATCTGATAGTTCGGGCATAAGCACATAATCTGGTGCTATTTAGCATCAGATAGGATTTACACCACTTGTGTGAGCAAAATCCCTCTTAGAGCACATCAATGTGAAAAGCTAGAGAGCAGTAATGCTGGGCCAGAGAACCTCACATCTAGACCAACAAAGCTGTCCCAACACTGGCCAACGGAAGATATCAAGACTACATTAAATAAGTCAATATGTCCTTAGCATAGTCTCACAATAGTCATCCTTTGCATAGTCAGAGGTTTGGTCTCTTCATGCTTAACAAGAATGATGGAATTTTTTTCATCAGCTTGTCTGAATATCTTGAAGATCAGTAAATTACAATCAGTGGATACTTGAGTGGTAGCTTGGCTGGCAAACAGAAAAGTATCTGCTCTTGTGCATTTCTGGGCCTGGGACAATTTCTACCAGATATTCAAATTGTACCATAATTCTCAGAGTAAAGGAAGTAAGCTATAGTCGGTGATGGTGCACTGTTGAAGAGCAATTGGTAATCATTGCTCAAATGAATAACATTTGAACATTTTCACCTTTGCTACCTGCAACAGTCAGAGGCAAGAGTTTTCCTCCTGAACTCCTCAAAGATAAGATTCCTTTTTGAAGAGAAATTTACTCATTAAAGAAAATGCAAATCTTGTTTTCCATTATCCCAAACTATCCAGATCACAATTTTAATCAAAATAAACAGTTTATGTAAAAGAATATATTAAAATCTCTGTTCAAAGGCATCTCAGCAGGTCTCCAGGGAGTCTTCAATATTAAAAAAAAATTCCTAGACAATGAAGTAGTTTTCTACTGTCTGCAATATAATCAGTAAAGTGCAAAGTAGCTAAGGATTGACTGAAACTGAATTCAGACCTCAAGACTTGTCCTTTCTTCTTGTACATTCTGACTCCAAAAAAAGAGCAACTGAAAAATTCATATTATCCAACTTGTCCTGTGCTTTTAAGGATGCACACTTCATAATCCATTTCTTTAGGAAAGAACTCCTCTTTTGTTCAAACTTTCTCTTTAAGAGTGCTCTCTTTAAGGTTGCTGAGAGGTTATCTATGTCCAAAGATGTATTACATGAATGTTTACCATGAAGCAAACATAACCAAACTTGGTTTCCACCTGCTTTTTCCACCACATGGCAAGAAACATTGTAGATAACCCCAATTCCTTCCCTCAAATAAAAAAAAAGTCTTCTAAATTATGTCTTCCATGCTCCCAGGAGCCAAAGGCAATTGAAATCTTTGGAGTTCAACAAACTTGCAAACAACATGCTGCAGATGGCGGTCATTTGCTTTTGCTTCCTGACTTTTCCCTTCATATGTTAAGTGGGGAAAAATAAATCTTAATTATTTTGTACATTAAAGGTGTCAAATTAAATAAAAATCATTACTTTAAATACATTATTAAAAAGGTTTAATTTATTAAGACTCTAACTTAAGTATAATTGAGCATCTCTCTGCATTAGCTTTTACATCAAAGAAACAAAGCAATCTGAACCTTCAAAATAATTTTAAAAAATGTTAGCTGTTCCTTGAACAACAAAAATAAATAAGCCAACAAAAAAATTACTGCCTTTTGGTAAACAACTATACTGGTTTGGATGAGTTGTTGAAACAAGTTGTTTAACTGTCTTTTTTGCCATTTCATTTAAGTCATGTTGCCTTTGTTTATAAACTAGTTCCGCTAATGATCAAGCATTCTGAGCTTTTTACTGCATTTTCCCCCTTATTCACATCTTGGCATTTTTTAACTCTGGCATTTGAATGCCCTTAAATATATGCTAAGAGATCTTTTGTTAGGTTACAGAATGGTCTGAGTAACAATATATTAAAATTTATTCTTCATTTAAATCATGGCTATGACTGATGTAAAAAAAAATCCTGACACAGTAGCTCCAAAGTTCCTAAAAGGTTACAGACATGACTATTAAGGCCTTCTATTTTAATAAGCTTCTCTGTTCAAGAGAGAAATTAAGCTGATGCTTTAGAATTAAGCACACACAAAGCCAAAGGACTTAGGTAAATGGTTAAATACTTTCCTGAAATGAGGCCTAACTGTACAGAAGGCACTAAGCAGTGTATCTGCAAGGACTAAATGTAAAATTATTCATTAGTGTGCTGATGTCAGAGGAAAACTACCCCAGCCAAAGAAGAATGTGTGAACACAGCATTTTATTATATGAAACAGGATAATGAAGAACATCATACTGAGAATCATTTATTACCAATATTATTACAGTAATTCCTCTTATGCCTTTCCATTAATTACTCTATCTCCAGGAAACTGAACTACAGATATCTTAGTGGTCAATACTTGACTCTTAATCCACAGAGGGAAAGGGTTAAAAAGCTTTTACTTTAATGAGTGGGCACCTTTTATAGCACAAAAAAAAAAAAATTCTTACTGGGATTAACATTTCAAATATGGTTCTTTGGTACATTAGAAGGTCATGACATTACCAGCACTATCTCCACACTAAGCAAGATAACAAACGACCTGAGACTTTATCAATACACTATCATTGATCTTTACCAGTAATCTGAATATAGGTGGCAGCACATAATTCCTGTGTAATTTTCCTGCTTTTATATGCTGAGATGATGCCCTTGATCAAATACTCAGACAGGAAAGGACTAAAAACACTACTGGTTCCACTGGTTAGTATCAGATGTGTATGCATGGGTTGTGAAGAGACACAGTCTGTTCAAATGAGTGTGCTGGGAACACATGGGATAGGGAATATCCTGTCTCATTAATGTACTACAATTGGGTAAATTTGTGTAAAGGCTAATTGAAACCTGTTATTCCTTTCAAAATCAATTATTTCAAACTTCTCAACCTGAAACATAGAGATCATTTTCCAGTGCAGCACAACAGAGATGTCTTCTTAATATGTTGGGGTTGATTGGCTAAACATTGTTTTCTCAATTCCATAGTCTTAAAATTAGATTTTTTAATCTGATGAACATGGTTATTTAAATTCTTCAAAATGTATAAAACTCAAGACACAACTGTCTTCATTCTGCTAACACTGAGAAAACCAGCCACTGTTTCCAAAATTTTATTGAACTAAGCAGTAACAATTTCACTTAGCTACAAAACAGCCACTTAGTAAGCTGAGGTCTTCCATCAACAAGTGTAGAAAAAGAATCATCTTGACATGACTAATTACTTTTAAAAATAGATTAAATATGGTGTAAGACTCCCAGACTGTCTCAATAATGAATTCTTATATTCATTAATAATGGAAAGAATATGTATTCTGAAATTAAAAAAAAAATCTTAAACCCCTTTTGTTACTCCATACTGTTTCTAATGCTACAGAAATATTAAGAAATTTACATTATTAGTAATACTTTAGCTATCAAGTAGACCACTTGAACAGACAAACTCCAGCTAAACAGAACAGCTGATGCTGTGATTATATAGCTGACTGTTTAAATAGCAATACGGAATTAGGTACGCATTCACAACACATGTATGGTATACCAAAATAATGTCTACAGTTTCATGGTACACACCAGGAACTAAAATTTTGTATTGCCTAGGTTGGTATGCTTTCTCTTTTGAACAAAAGTTCTTGCCTTCCCGAATCAGAGTAATATAAATAAGCATGAACACAACCTAACACTTCAATAGAAGAAAAGAGGGTCTTAATGACAACAGGTGGAGCAAAACAGGTATTACTCAAATACTTGTTGATAGGATTCAAGAGTGCTCAAGGCCATCTGATGCTTAGGGCCACAGGAGAAATCAGCAGAGACCTAACCTAGCTAATTGTCTGCCTTGATTGTGATGGTTCTGATTAGAAAAATAATCAGCTCTCAGCAGCCCTTAGGCAAAAGTGCCAACTGAGGTCCCATTTTTTTTTTCTGTCTGATAATGGTGCATTGCAGAATGAATGCCAGATCACATCATTAAACCACTCTTCCAAATATTGAAGAGTTTCCTATATGAACAAAACCAATGATTCCTATTGCAATTAGCTTGAACATTCTCCTTCTGTCATGTTGAGACTGCATTTGTACAGCTAAAAAAATGCTGACCTCCAGTTTTGCTTGGATATGGAGAACCTGTCACACTTTATGACTGAAAAAGAAGAGCTGTGTAATTTCAGCAGTCCTGGACCATCAAAAGGATATCTAAGGCTTAATTAAATTATTAAGAGTAGGCTGCACATGACACAAAAAATAATTTGAGTTCTTTTTTACTGTTGTTTTGAATGATTCTATCTAAATATGTCTATCCATACAAAACCACCTACTTTCCTTTCTCTAACTACATCATCTCTACCATTTTTTTCAGTACATGATTTACATTCCCAGTCATCAGGAAAACTTAAAGCCAAATCTATTCAAAATAGATGTCATACTATATTTTCTCAATACTGCTCTCTTCTGCATTATGGGACTTTTGGTTTCTGACTACAATAATTTTACCCTTCCATTAGCTGCTGCTGTAAAAAAAATGTGAGCATTCATTTGAATGCAAAGTAATATGTATTGACAATTATATTCCCAGGCTAGTAATTTTAAGATGCACATTTTGCCACTATTTTTGCACCCTGGTACACTAGCTGATTTAATAAACTCTAAAACAGTTAAGCATATCACAAAAGAGCTTAAAAGCAAAGGAACAAAGGAGCTCAAAGCAGCTTTTCATAATGATCTAGCTGTAATACACACAGAAGGAAAGCCTTAAGAGAAGCTTTCAGTGCTTCAGCTATGCAAGAAGATCTAGGCATCCCTCCATAGAGCTGACTGAAAAAGTGGATCAAAAGCATGTCTGCAAAACAATTATCTACAATGTGATACCGGCCATTTCATAAGGTAAAGCAAAGTCTGAAACAACTGATCTTTCATGTCCTCCCTTTAAGAATGTCTACATTAATAAAATTAAATAGTTCATTGACAATAAGTCATAAATGTCTGAACAGCAAAAAAAATTAAAATCAATAGTCACAAAGTACATTTGACACCTGAAGGTAATTACATGTATGGGAATCCTGACAGGAGTGATTTCTCCTGTTCCCATTTTGAGCTATCTGTCTTCTGGAACATTCACCGAAATAATGTATCAAACTATCTATTAAAAGGACAACCAAAATATGCAATAAACACATACATATTTTAGCCTCTGACCCTTGAAAGCCAGCACATTTTTTACATTCTTCTGTGGGAATAGAAGAGTCAGAATAAACAAGAATCAGTTAGCTGTGCGTATCTCTGCCCAGACCCGCTCGCATGGCCCATGTGTCTGGTCTGGGGGGATATGTGTAGAACCCTTTCATTTGCAGCTGTCAAGAGTGCTGCCGGAAATCATTTAACCAAAGAAGAAATGGGTAAATGTGTGAAAGAGCTTACTGCAGGCCTAGTTTATAGACCCTGGATGTGTCAGGAGACCATATGTCTTTGCCAAATAGAAATTTTCTTGAAACAGCAACTGTCCCAGCTCTCAAAATTCTGTACAAGCCCCAAAAGAGAAAAAAAGGTATTTTTCCCCAACCTCAGCTCCCTCCAGCTGTCCTTCCTCAACACTGTAGTAGGGGCTCAAAGTATTCTAGAAACAACAACTTTTTCAGATGGCTCAGTGTGAGCTGCTCATTTCATCAAGACTTCTAATGAACTGTAAAACCAACATTTTGGTCCAATTAACACTGGCATTCCAGATCCCATAATATATGACAACCCTGACTTACTGAAGCAGAACCTCTGGTCTTGACTCGTCAGTGTGTAGGTTTCACCTGCATAATTTTGTTTTGCTAGCAGGATTTTCAGTCCATTTTTAATGCATATATACACACACATCATCTCCTCATACTCATCTCCTACACCTTACCTTGGGATAAACAAATATATATATTAGCCCAAGTACTCTTCTGATATGAAATCCAGTAAGCCACTCAACAATACTCTAATTAGAACTAATAGATAATTGAATTAACTTTTGATTGCATTACTTTTTTCACGTATTAACCCTGTTGATGCCTGCTGGTTTACATTGATGTGACTGATAGCAGAAATCAAAGGCATTGTCTGTTCTCCTACAAAACCTGGCCACTGCCAGAATGTGAGCCGGCCTTGCTGAACCAGACCTTGCTCCTCTGTTTATCACATCGATCTCAGTCTCCAGAGAGGCTAGTGGACATGTTATGCAAAACTGTTTGTAGCCCTCTCCTCAACTCCAAAAATTGGTCTCTGGCCTAAAGGCTTTCTCCTTCCCCCAAAAGCAATGTGCAGTATTAGGAGTTCACAGCAACACTACAGACAGCAGAAGAGCAAGCTGCTCTCAGAACTGCCATATAGCCAGGCGAGGCGAGGTTTGCCTGAACAAGTAGAGCATGAAGCTGCACTACTTTTAAGGTTTGTAGTACTCAATGTCTGTTTCAGCTGAAAGACACATCCCAGACCTTTCAGTACCCATTAAGACTGCAGAAAATTTAAACATCCTCTTGGTACAAATAGTAAAAGTCTCAGTGTAAACAAATGTTCCTATGAGCTTAACCAAACCACTGATGACCCATAAGTAGTCTCATACAAGGGTCAGTGCAGAAGAGTTTCCTTATTCACTGACTTATTACAGCTTCAGGAAACATCTTGGGTTTTTGCACTCTAAATCCCCCTTGTCAGTAAGGCTAAGATTTACATCACCAACAAACGTTCAGCAGAGATGATTTGGATTGGGCTGGCTGGGTTACATCCAGTATCTACAGAACTCTCACATTTTTGTTTACAGCCTGCCCTGATGGATTTTGCAGATCAACATCAAACATATTCAATGACAGCAGAATAACTGTGCTGAGTTCTTCACTATTTGCAGTGAAGGGGTGTAAGATACAATTTTCCTAATCTTAGGATAGAGACAATAGTTCTACACGCTTGTCTGCTTTGATCTAAAGCTCTGACAAATCAAGGCTGTTATTTTCCATCCAGATGACATTCTCCAGAGCAGGGCTCTTTTGACTTAAACACAGCTCCCACAGCAGCAAAGGTAAGCAACAGCAGACAACTTTTAAGGCTTCACCTCTCTAACTTACCAACTGGAAAAGTGAACAGAAGCCTTTCACCACACCTACAGACTTTTCAGCAGGATCTTGAATACCCAGAGGATTGCACCCCTCAGCCATTTAGTACCTGACTAGGTATTAGTCTGACTTAGACCCATTAGGTAATGAGCACCAAGTGTCACAGTACAATGATGGGATTGCTACCACATGGGCTCCCTGTAGCCCTGTTTTCTCCTGAAAAATCCCTAATTTCTGCACAATGCTGGCATAAAGATGAAGAAGCTCATTGAGGCATTTTGAGTTACTGTAAAAGAAGAATGCATTAATGAATACGTCAGGTTAGATCCTATTTTGATTATCCACCTTACTTCCTTGTCTGGTATGACTGAGAACAAAAAGGCAGGTAGACAGCCTCCAGGAGAGAAGACAAAGCACCAAGTGGTAGAGAAGGGACCTGAACAAATATGGTCCAGTGTTAGCCACATAACAAACTTCCTGTGTGCAGTCCTACCTTGGGTTTTCTCTGGTAAAAACAGCAGTATATCACTGCTGTGGGAAAATAACCACAGATGACTGAGCCATTTGAACACTATGAGGACACATAAATATCCAGTTAGGAAAATGAGAGGAGCATTACAGCCAACTTTCAGATTTATCTGCTATTCCTACAAATTCAACATTCAGTTTTGTTTTCTGGAATGCAATTTGAACAGCTGCACAGACAGAAGACTTGCCAACATCAGGAGTAGTTTCTGCCACCTGAACTTCACCCAAATCTCTTCATACAGTCAGAAGATATAGACGTTTTCACATAAGACTATTTCCTTGCTGAAGCAGTCACCACAGGCATCAGCTGGAAAGAGCTAGCTGTAGTCTGTAGGATGAATAAATGTGCAAATGTTATTGTTGTGCAGGTAAGTTTTGGGTTTGAAGAAGAGAAGCATTTAACTCTTAATTTAATTAATATATTCTAAAACTTAGATTTCCTTTTTATATGCTGTAATAATTGTTTCACCTTTTGCAATTGTTGTCCCTAAAACCATTCAATGAACTGAACATGACTTTATGGATATTTTTAGTCCACCTGAATCTAAGTTTTAATTATGATTTTCATGCAAAGAAAAACAGCTGAAAAATAGGACTCCGTGAAGCAATTTGATTTTCTGCCTCTCTCAATAAATACTAAACAGATATTTGAGGAGCAAACATAATGCACGTCAGTTCCTTTCACAAGAGGCAGTAGTCCCCGCATTCAAATGGAGAATGAGTGAGAATAGGAGAAACAACAAACTAGTGTTTGGGATGCATATTAGTGTGTGAACATAATACATAATAGGAGAAATGAGAAGATGGAGCATAAGATTATGTTAACAAAGGACTAGAACTTGCTGTCACAGAGATCAGTTTCAGCTGGGCAAGTGCACAGAGGTCAAAGGAGTCCAAAGCATCCTGACCCTCCTCTTTCTCTGTGTTTCACACCAGAAGTGACTCCTGGGGCTTACTTCTGCCCCAGTTGCCTTCCTGCTTCACCGCTAGGGACCCCTCCAGAGGACAGCAGCCCTCTCTTCCATGTCCCTCTTCCATTCCCTCCATATTCCCGACTGTGGCTTTAGCTCGATGTCTGCAATCCAGCTGGCAGAAGGGCATTATTTGGTGGGCAGGATGAATGACAGGGGAATCCTTGCTGCCTCCCTGCACACTGTATCAAGTCTCAAGGACATGCTTGCCAAATACATATCACCAGGCAGCTCTCACTAGAAACCTGGCTGGAAGAGTTTCATCCCCCTTTAAACTATTTTATTACTATTACTTTATTTTGTTTTTAATAACAGCATAATGTTTTGTTTAGGCACTTTACAGCCTTGCTGCCACACTGTAAAGTCTCAAGTATGCGCAGTGGTGCAATGCCTCAGGGAGCAAGTTTGCAGTATATGAGGTAACATCAGCTTTGTAATTTAATTCCCAATGCATTTCACACATTTGAGAATTAGAAATAAAATCAAACTAAGTTTCATCAGGTTGTGAAGGGAAAAAAAAAAAAAAAAGGGACAGTGAAGTCCATGCCAGAGAAGAAATGCATCAGAGGTGGGTGACAACTGTCAGTGAAGGAATATACTGGAATTTGCCCTCAGTGGATACATTTATAACCTCAGCTGCCAAAGGTCAATGAGTGCACCTTTGTCTCTTACAAGGCAAGCAAATGGGACAAGGCAGTGAGGAACAGTAACTGCCCTGCATCCAGTAACACTGACATAACTGAAGAAGTCATTCTGACATCCTTTTCCGAGTGATTTCATATCCTGATCTTTTAAGTTACCATCTTAGCTGCAACTTGTGAAAAAATGTTCCAGGGACCATTTAGGAAACAGAGCTGGACATTAAGAATGTGAAATTATCACAGAGCATGCATTCCGCAATTCCTAAACACATATAATACACCAGCAAGACCTTCTAGATTTCTTTTTCTCCATATTTACTAGACTTGTAACAACATACTGTTTCTTCATTCATGCTGTAAACTGCATCTCAGCAATACAAGAAATACAATAGAGCCCCAGATCTGGCATGACTGGCTTGCCAAGTTAATGTAACAGATTTATATCCAATAAGCAATTACAGCTAGGTGTGGCCATTTTCTGCCAGTCAGTTAAGATAGGGACCTTTTCCTACCCTTCCTACCCTTAGCTTTTTGCCTGTTACAAAGCAAAAGGAGTGATTTATAAAGAACTCAGAGTGTATCTGCTTTTTGACTTAGCACTTGCTTTGTACATATTGATGAGACAAGGAAAACCTGAAACTGGATCAAAGAAAGCCCCCCTGTCACAAAGAAAGAAGTTGTGGACTCCACCCATTTTTTACCATGCCTTCTACTACTGCAAGCTGACTATTTTTGCTCATAAGAGTATGCAAATTATCCCTAAGTGCAAAATGGATACAGCACAAATAGATTTGATAACATCACATAGATATGTTGTACGAATAATGAGGTTCAGTTGCGGCCTGTCACACAGAAAGCATATCAGCGTAACTGATTTTTTGAAAAGTTGACTGAGTAAGATATAATTCAGCAAAGGAAAAATACAGAAGAGTACATCTACGCTTGATATAACATTCCTTTCTATTTTTAATACATTATTTGCTGGGGAAAACAGTAATTGAAGCTACATTGAATCATATTCCCCTTACAATTAACTCTGATCACACAAAATGAAAAACTGGGAGCTTCTTGCCCACATAATCTTTATTATCAGCTAAGTCCAACTACTTACAAAAAGAGATAGATTGTTGGTACAAAACACTCCAGAAAAAGCAGCATGTCCACCTGAATATCTTCAGTTTTTAAAATTCCAGTTATCTAGAGTCTCCACAGCTATTTGGAAACTCAGACAAGTCAGATAAGTCATTACTCAAAATGAAAATGGTAAGCAATTGTATCATTCTGAACAACTGTGCCTGTGCACAATGGACACCAATTTATTCTCAGGCAAGAATGTAGTCCTTATACATAGTCATGGGTAGTATTTTGCTTTGATTAGCTATTCAAGCTGTTCAGTAGAATTGGGTGACTACTGTCATCCCTGAATTACCTAGGGTAAGAGGCAAGTGAATACTATGGGTAATAGAAAAGTCTGCGTAAAGTACCACTGTTTTTTTCAGTCAATATATTCAATTGGGTTCATAAAGCTAGACACTCATTAGCACAGCTTTGTCAGCCCCACATTAGCCCCAGAGGCACTCAGCAGACTGTATCAGTCAGGTCTTACACTCATTAGATAAACCTGAAGGCAGGACAAGTGTCTTTTTCCTAGCTTTTAGCCCCTGGGTAGCTCATGGGTTTTAAGTACTGCCTAGCTTTTCTACCTCTCCACTCCAGAAGAAAAAGGCTCGTGGTGGCACAGGTCCTTATCAGCCTCCCTGCCCTGCAGCCCGGCAGATGTCCCAGTGCCATGCGTGGCTCACGGTCTGGCATTGGGTAACTGACTTGGCCGTGACTGCTCAGCTTCAACACCAGGAGATCTGCTTTCCCCTTCACCTCCTGAACCTCTCAGAGTTTCCTAGAAAGGAGGGGACACCCCAGGCCCACATGTTTGCGGCTATGCCTGCATCTAGGCAGTCCCACATTGACCCGTTGCTCATCATACAGTTGAAAAGTGTAGTGACAATACAATCCAGGCTGCCTTCTTAGGCAGCAGACAACAGTAACAATCAATTTGAAGCACAACAAACATTAAACAAGTACAGCAATAAGCTGATTAACTGATTTAATCAAGTTGATTTGTAAAAAAGTCAATTATCTAATACAGGCAATAATTTTAAATAACCATCTAACTTATTCAATGGTTCCTGCAATATTGTATAATAGAAAATTAAACTGATTTCTGAATTTCTCACTAAATACTTAGAGGTTTGCAAAAAGCTTAGAAATTGAGAAGGAACTTTCTGCTTCCAGTGATACAAATTCCAGTGTGTCCTACATGCCGTAATTTCTTGATCAACTACTTCCTGCAATTATTTCCTTTTTAAAACATTCTTTTTAAGGTTTGCCTTAATATACCTTGGGTATATCAGCTGATCAATGAAACTACAGTAATTGTACTTCATGCTGAAGATTAACTGCATGCAGTTATTTGACAAGACAAAGACAGACACAACTTAGGTTCACATAATAAGTTTTTGGCTGAAGCATCAAGTCTTGCATTGAAGAATTTGTCAAATAAACAGAAAACAAAACATCTGCTCCACTGACAAGTTGGTGTTAGTACTGTAAATTGAACTGCAAACTTTGTTCCAAGTATGCCGCCCACAATGCTGCATAAGAAACAATTTAACACAGAAAGTCTGAACCTGTTTCCATTAATATCACTGGGAATTTTATCACTATCTTAAATTAGATTTCACAAAACCTCTTGCTTCTTTTCTGCAGATTCAGATTTCTTTTTTTTTTTAAGTAAGCATCAGAGTAGCTAGGCTTTCAGTTGTGATTCTTCTGATGAGTCTCTCGTGCTTTAAAAAGCTCTCTTTTTTTCAGGTTTAGATTAGTCTCTGGTCACCTTGCAAAACAAAAGAATTTCTGTTTACAACAGAAAACTTCTGTTTCTACTATGACAGCTTACAATATAACCTAAGAAGCTCATTTGAAACAGCTGGATGCTAACACTGTGCCTGAAAAAAAACATGGTTTTCTTAAATAAATATAAGGAAGTATTAACATTGAAATGCTTCCCTTAAGAAGTGGTCCCCTATCTGTATGTTTGAGACTTAATGTTGCTTTTAACTGTATAACCTTTCTCTGAACAATCCCAAAAGCCTCTTCCCAGCCAAAAATTTCAGAAATTGATAGAATACCTCTTAAATCACTATGTATCAAGGAAATAGATTAAGCTAAAAATATGTTTTCTAAAAAAGCATTCAGAAATAAAATCACTAGGGCTTAACACTGCAGACAAAGTAAGAATGTAATATTGATATAAATCAGAACTGTAACCAATGGAATTACTAGATTTAGAGAATATGGCTGAGAAGACTCCTACCAGAATTGTTCTACAAGTGATATAAGTGGATAGGTTTCCCCACACAACAGCTGAATATATGCTTTACATAGTTTTATATAAATTCACAAACCTCTCCCCATCCCATTTTCTCCCTTCTTTTGAGGATGGGGGAGGGAAGCAACATGGAGAGAAAAAGGGAGTGAGAGGCCCTAATCTGAAAATGCTACAGTTGTGGAGAACTCATGTTCTGTTTTAAAGGTATAAAGATGCAGCTATTAAACTATATATCTGAGAATGAAGTATTTATCTGGCAAATCTCTTCTAAGCACAGTGGTAATTTTCTTATGTAGGGTTCATTTTCAGTAAAGCCTCCAAGCAGGAGGGGATTTAATTGTAAAGTCACTCAAAGCAATACATAAAACTTAAAGAGTACTGAAGAACTTCAAGTATGAAAAGCTTTTAAGTTACAGTAGAAGCAATTACTTGCTGATACAGCATCAGGAGGAAATTTATTACACGCAATTTCACTGAGAGACAAATATGAGGCACTCTTGCTCTGAAGCAAGTTACTGCAAAGTATTTTGGCCCTGGCTTTGCCAATAAAATGCTGCATGCCATTCCCTGCCTGGCATGTAATTTCACTTCTTGACTGAGATAATAGAGTGATACCATTCAGGTCTCCACCACACTCAAAACTGTCCTAAATTTGGAAAGAAAAGTTGCTGCAGGTTGCATTCCCTCAACCAAACTGAAACAAACTTCAGCTGAAATAAATTTGCTTCAACATCTCAATTATTAATTTCTCCAACAGAATCTGGAATTAAATCAAATGCTGTATATGGCAGATAGTTGTCTCATACACAAAAAAAATGTACACCAAAGAGATAAACATCTGGAGAATAGTTTACTGCTTCTCATTCCAAGCTCTTCTGATTAAGGGATGAGCAGCATTTCACGGCAACCTGTGTTCCCATAACTCAGGGACAGCATTTGTTAAACTCTTGTTTTTCTATCTTTCATGTCAGTTCATGGAGCTGTGGGCAAAACAGCACCAAACACATAGGCAACCCATGTTTTCTTCACTGATCATTTTATAATACGCATTTTTGCTTTTTCCACCAGCTGGTATTTTCACACAACAAGTGGGTGACTACATGTATCCTGTTGTAAACAAAGGAATGTTGTTGAATATGTTGATTTTTAAAAATACAGTTCCTTTTTTTGCTTGCATTCCTTCTATTGTTTAGCATGGTCTTACACTGACTTAAGAAGTACTCAGAAAATAAGTGGCACTTCTTTCTATCCTGCTTCCTATTTCCTTGAAAACTTCTTTCTTGTCTTTAAAAAGACAGAATGAAATGCAACAGATTTAAGATTCTCTTAATGATAGCTATTTAAAATTGAAAACAAACCTCGGGCAAAGAAAATTAATTGATGTATTCCTTCTGCAAACATAGTTTAACATGTTGGCCAAGCCCAGATTGTTCTCATGTAACTACAGAGAGAATTCAGACCTCTCCAGTTGAGAAAACATGAGGCAGATAATCAAAATACTTATTACAATCTGCTCCTAAGTAAATTCATCATAGGTTCAGAAAAAATGCACTGAACACTTATAATGTAGAGTTTCCATTAATTTTTATTTCTGTTTTTCTAAGGGGACTTCCACTTAACAAAATTATTTTTTCCAAACACATCAGCCTCACAGCTTGGGGACAGCAAAGAATGTAGAGAAAAACCAGAGCAAGGTCACAGCAAAATAGTCCTCCCAGATTCCAGGGAAGGGAATGCACAGCCATGCTCTTTGCACTCCCTACCTCCTACATGGTCCGCAGGACAAAGTCACACAGACCATATCATTTATCTTGTGATTACAATAACAGTTACAAAATTGTAATTGGGCCCCAGAAAGAGAAGTTGAGAATGAATGAATGAGCACCCACATGTATTGGCATACCTGCTACAGTAGGGAATCTCATACTCACACAGCTGTTTAAGGGTGCATAAATTTCTAGTTAGGGCCTTTGAACAAGCCTAAGTATAGCCAAAATAAAACTCAACATCCCACTTAGATGTATTCATTCAAATAAGGAAAGACAAAATGTGTTTGCACTGATAATTCTTTTTGAATGTTTCTTAGCAGGCATTATGTATCTTTTTTGTTCATTAGAATATGTTGCACACACAGAGGACGTTCTTCTAGGACTTGCTGTGACAGCCATCTGAAAATTGTGAAGCCAGCAGAAATCATAATTTGCCTGGATATTGGAAAAGAGTGTGTAAGCAGATGCAACGATACAGCAGAAATAATAAAAAATTAGGTGGAAAAGGAAACATTTTACAGGTACAGATTTTTTTCCAGACTGTAGAGTAACAAGCACTTACTAAGTGCTTGTGGAAAAATTTATGGTGCTTGTTACTTAAATTCTCATGTCATCTCTCACGTGGTTAGCATCTACTTCTCAGCTTTTCATATCTATATTCTGTAAGAAACATTATGGGATTATTTGCCTTGCCTGGCTTTTAGATGAAAAGGATGAGTTTCACTATTTCTCTTCTGGTCTCTGCAGAATTGCAGTTGTGCTTGCCTTGAAAGAGAAAACTTATATGCATGTCAGGTACACAGCTAGCATAGATTAGGTGGAACAAATACATCTACATAAAATCATCTTGAATGATATTTAGAAGAACATTAAAACACAGATGCTTATTTATTTAAGTAGGAGAACTCTTGAAAATGCTTTTTCCCAAAGCCCAAAAGTTGAAAACCAGTTAATAACAAAATAAAATAGGATTATAACAAAGATTTAAACAGGCAAGACATATATGACAAAAAAACATATAGAATTTCATTTTAAACAATCTTCCTTAGGCAGAGGAAGGCAGTTTTTAGCATGTACTTAATGTACTTTCAAGAAAAAGAGGGGAGAAGATGTTTTTGAGAAAACAAACTAATGGTTGTATTATGAGAACAGAAGAAAATGCAATTCTATAGTCTCTCACTTGTCAGTAAATTACCTCTTATGATTTCAGCTCATGCTAGAAGCGATCCTTTCACAGACATTCCAGAATCATAATCATGCCAATCAACATTATTTAGAGGAGTGAGCTCACATTCCAAAGGTGTTTTTGAAATACTCCAGTATTAACTACCACACTCCTATGTTTCAAGGAGTTCCCTGGGGTCCTACAATAAAAGCCCTCCTCCACCTCCTCCTTCCTTTTTGCACACACAGGTATTTTGTTTTCTGGGACTAACTTTGAATCAGCAGCTCTGACAGACCTAAGAACTGAACTAATATGTTAAAAGCCAAGATTAACCCTTTGTACCCCAACAAAACTGAACACAGATGTGGTGTGCTTTAGTGATTTAGTGAAAAAGGACCTAAAGGATATCGTTAAAATAAGATTAAATACTAGTATGCACTGCATTACAGGACACTGGCTCTGCATTACAGGACATTTGTCCACATAGCTAGTGGACAAAACCTTCCTTCTATATGACATTAATATCCTCACAATACAACATCTACTAATCTCCAGCTGACAATGGAAGGAAGTGAATAGAAGCAAGGATGGTTTTCCCCTCTCTCTTTTTCTTTTTTGTTTTGCCCTGTCCTGGAAAGCCCTGCTCCTCTTGCAGTTTCCCCAACTTAGACAGTTATGGGAGAATTTCCTAGTGAAGGAAATAAGAACCCACACAACAGAATGGCACCCTGTTCAAGGAACCTCTTGAATCAACAGGGTAAGGCAACTTGAAGCAGAAGGAAAGAGTTTTTCCAGTCAAGAAATCCCTTCTGTCCTTCTTTCCACTTACCTTTCCAGCCTCCTTAAGGCCCTCTGTCAGGCTGGACAGAAAGACTCAAATTTTATTTTTGATAAATTTTCTTTTGAAATAGCAAATAGAAGAGGGAAACACCAGTGAGTTTTCTCATATTTGTACTTGGTAGTAGTTTGGCACAAAACTTCCACCTTGGCTGGTCCAAACAACAGCAACGCACTGTCCACAGATTGGTACAAATACATGAGGAATATGCTGCTCCACTGCCATATTCATGAACATTCTCTTTACTGTACTTAGGTAGTGTAAAATGTGTGTTGCTTTGCTCTGCCCCTACTTAGAGTTACAGACATTTTCCTCTTTTGCTCAGTCTCACAGACAAAACAGCACTTTAGCCATCCTCATGGTTGTTGCTGAAGTTGATAAGATAATCTTGCTACTTTTAACTTTTAATGACAAAAGGCACTAATCCTTCAATACTTTCATTGCAAGTATTTGTTTTCTTCGATGAAGTGATTATACCATTGATGTGACCTTTCTTTCAACAATACATCTGAATGCATAAATGTTGGTGCTCAGTGGACTGGTCTAAGACAGACTAAGGGTGTTTTGTTTTCATAAAGAGCTTGAGTCTGGTACAAAGGAACAAGGTGCAATCAAGTAATCTGGAATGGGAACACTGCAGACTACAACTGTCGCCTTAATGTTTGCCCTGTGTAATTTTTCCATCCTTCCTAATATGTCTTCCAGCACAAAACAGAATGCACAAATGAGACAAAGAAAGCCACATCCCTTCTCTGCCAGTGAACACCATTATGTATTTCCATACAATAAACAATTTTGTCTGTGCAATTTAGCCTCTAAAAAAAGTTTGACTAACCAAAACACAGTAGAAACAAATTTCAAGGAGAAAAAGAAATATATATCTAAATTATACCTTCCCAGCAAAAGATGACATATGTAGTTCTTCCTTTATATAGTGATTCCAAATGCTATTTCAATGTAAGAACGTTCTCTGGTGATGAAATATGAAGAAATGATGATTTCCTCAAATTAGGAGGACATTAACAATTAAGTGTTAATGTGAACATTGTTACATTAAGGCAATTATAACTGTATTCCATGAAGAGCAATAGAAAATAATTACTCTTATTCTCAAGTGATAGATCTAAGAGAATGAGATTCCCAATCTTTAATTCATTAGATGGGCAGTTCTCATTTCCAAGTGTAGGAAAGAACCAGCCTTTCTTTATTGGAAAGGTATCTCCTATCTTTTATTACTGAAGTGTACATGCACCTTCATGTCTGTTGGTAATATGAAGCAGCAAGCTGAAAACATTTTAAGGAGATATCCATCTCCAGGTGCAATATCCTTCTAATCAATACTGTTCACCTCTTCCAGGTTCCTTTAAATGCAAAGTTCATCCAGAGTCAAGAAGCAGTCATGCCCATATAGCACAAGAGATTTCCCATGTGTATGCAAATGCTCCCCAACTGATGGCTCTCTGACCCAGTGTGAGAAAAAAACTTTAGTGAGAAGAGATGCATAACATAGCACACTCATCACCTAAAATCTGGTTTAAAAAGAAGTTGGCCCATATTAACTTGTATGCTAATATTTGGCTGTCAATGATCTTTTCAATATAAGTGTTCCAAGAAACAAAGAATGTCACAATTCTTTCCAGGGGATAATGAAGCATTGATATATTATTGGGGGGGAGAAAAAAGCAGGAAATCTTATAATCCTGTTTCTGACTTTAAACAGCCAAACAAGCCTAAGTGCATTGTTGGTGCCAAGCAAAACAATGCAGAAAAAAAATGAAATTTGGCATAATGACATCATCAGTGCCTCTAACCACCAAACAGATACTGAAACCTTTCCATCCTCATAAGCCTTCATTCTTTTCTGACTTTTATACACTATCACTCCACACTCTCCATATTAAACACAGAGGCACTGGTTGGCTGCAACAATTAGAAAAGCTTGCCAAAAAGATGTTAGCACAAGGAATGCCTCAGGTGACACACCAGTGCCTCCAAGGACCCTGGAACCTGTCAACCTCTGTAACTATATCCTCCTGGCCTGTCACAGTAGAGTTAATTAGAAACATCTGTAGTATAGAGATCAAGCAGAGGCTGTGGAGGCAGCTTATTTGCACAAGAAAGGTACAACTCGTGGGAGGTAAAGAACGTGGAGTCACAAACAGATACAGATCAGTTACATGAAACAGATAGGTTATCTGAGATATATGCACTTCTGAAATGAAACTACCCAAGTGGTGCAAATGCAAGACTGATGAAAAGTCTTAACTGCAACACTGGCAAACTAACTTACTGGAATCTTTACACTGAAATCTCTCCACTGACATGCAAAGCACCATTTATCTATTCAGCCATTCCGAGTCTGCTCCATATGTTCCTCTAAAAAATGAACTATATTACCTTCACCTTACATTTTTGCTAAGGACCTTATAAAAAGCTAAAAGTGGCAATTTGCTCAATTAGAATTCATGTTGCACTTTATGGCAAGCAAGTTCCTTTAACTATGATTCCCTCCTTCTCCCAAAATGAGATGTACATTGGAAAAAATCTGTTAAAGGTGAAACTACAATTTTTTGGTTTTCTCATTCCCCAAGCACAGATCTTTCAGTCTATGATAATGTACCACAATTTGGGTCTGTATGAATAAATATTATACATCAAACAGAATTCAAAAAATTCAAGTGGTAAAATAAATTTATGGCTGGAAGAGAACTTGGCAGAGTTGTGCACGTGCACAAATACATCTCAGAGAACTCTGCATTCCTACAACTCCATACTCCTACTTTCCCATTAGAAATCAAGAGCCTTTTATAAATTAGTATAGAATCATTGCAGATGTTGAGGCTGATCCCTCCTCTTTTCAATTACAGAGGTTTTTTGTCTTGCCTGTGCACATCAAAACTTGTCAGAGAAAACAATGTGGAAAACAAAAGAATCATCAATTTTGTTTAATCTGTAGGACACATAATTGAAGAAAAAGTGGGTGGGGAATCCTCAATATATACATAAGGATTTGCATAAGCAAACTACATGATCAAAATATAAATCTGTAAAAAATACTGGCAGGCATTTTCTGATGCAATTGTGCTCTCCTTACTTTTAATTCAATACTGTGCTGAGCCTTGGCCCCCAGCAGATTGTTCCCAAGGAAATAGTTGCAGTTGTTTATGAAATTGTAGCCCCAGAATGCCTCACCCTCACAAACTGTCTGCCATAGTGCAAGTGGTGGCACATGGAAACACTTCCCCGTGAAGCAAAGCTCCCCATTTCGGGCATTGGGCAGATCCTGGGGCTGCCTAATGAAGTCAGCAAAGGGTCTGCAGTGCATGGAGTGCATGGACACCTTCTGTCACCCCCACTGCTGCACCAGGGCTGGCAGAAAGGTGTGACAGCCAGCACTGCACAGCAACACTTCAAATCTTCAAAGCTGTGTTTGTTGAACGTGACTTGTTAGAAATACTGATTTCCCTGAGAAATATTGTAAAAAGATGATAGCCTCCAAAGTTCCAGAGAAATGCTTTCTTGCTGATTGTAGTACTCCTCACTCCTTCATGTCCAGCAGTCCCACTTCAGAGTCTTCTGTTTCAAAGCTAAGTTTCAGGTCTTCTTAAGTCCATTTGCACTTACTCTTTCAACTGTGCTTTTTTTTTTTTGCCTGTCAATCCCAATTTCTTGTGTTCAAATACGTAGAAATTCAGTATACCACATTCCCAAGGAACAATTTATAGTAATGGTACTTTAAAAACTACTTCTCTGATTTTACAAGACATTACAAGACATGTATATGCTAAAAAAAAAAGGAGCTATTTTTCTTCTTTGTTTCATTTTAAATAAAATAAAGGCTCTCTGAATTTAAGAGTAATATACAGAGCTGCGTGAAATAACAGCTGAAAGTATCCATGTCAGTGCTTGGTAAAGCTGGGGAGCAAATAACTCAGGACTGCAAAGGTTTACCTGCTTTGGTTACTGATAAGTCCAAGTGTAAATGTTAGTCAGTTCTGAAGCACAGCCTGCAGCAACACAATACTGCAGAGGGTTGAACAGAATGCAAAGATTTTGACTTCTAGTGTTTCATTTTCATCCAAAAAAATGGCATCAGCACTTTTCTATGGGTAAAATCTCACTAGTTTATTCAAACTTGGGAGTCTGTGGTCCTAAAATCCCTAGCAGGAAGTCAAAAAGGACCTTAGTATTCGGACATTTATTTTATATTCTATTACAAGGTACATCATGAAGGAATCCAATAGCACGTGCTGAAATGTCATAAAGCTATCTCTTCCCAGATAATTTTTTCTGATCAGAAATGTCTGTATCATATAACACTCCAGGTAGACTTAAACCAGCAAGGATGTCAGTGTGTTACTAAATAGGGTATCTAAACAAGAGCTGATACAACTGTAAGCAAAGATATGGAAAAGCAGCAACAGATTTTTAAGAGGCTTGTTGTTTTGTGCTTTTTTTTTTTTTTTTTTTGTATTTGCAGTTTTTTGGGAGAAAGGCTAGGGAGCTAGTTTTCTTTTGTCAAAAAACATGTTCCCTATGGAAGGAAAATCTCTTTTTTCTCACACCACCTTAGACTATTGCATGCTTCAACTTCTTTCAAAACCTGTGTCTGTGGAATTATTAAAAAAAAAACAAACAAAAAAAAAACTACTGTTTATGTGTCTCTTCTCTAACAATAATTAGAACAACAATAATTAGAAAATAGGCATATATAACATTTTCAAAACATGCAATACAGGATGCATTCCTGACAAAAGAGGAACTAAAATTTTGTCATGTATTCAATTACACGCATTTCTAATTGGAAAAAAAAAAATTATCTAGATGTAGCCAGGATGCCTAAATGTTTTAAATTAATTCTCTTCATGTCAAAATATGGCTGTGTCTACACAGTGTAGGCTGAGATCCCCATGGCTTCCAAACTCAGTTTAACAAGCCATCAATTAAAGGCAGATATTTAGAGGAAGCAAAAGTGATTGGTTGCAGAGGGATTTCTGGACATTTTAACTGATACCCACTGAAAATACATGAGAAGGACTTCAAACAGAGAAAAAAGTGACTACTAAAAGCCTGACAGACATATAATGCCATGATAGAAATACTACGCATTATGTCATATCTAATAACCCACTTGTACCACATTACACAGCTGGTTTTGTTACACTGCAGTGCCGAATAAAGCTCCTTCCCTCTTTCCTTCTTCCTCACTTCAAATTAACAAAGAACAAAATTAAACTAGCAGTTTTGTGGACAAAACCTCTATGCAGAATACAAGTTTTACCCTAAACTGCATTCACAAAGATGAAGTAAGCAATATTCTTGACAGGGAACTAAATTTTTTAGTTGCTTTTCCAAAGTGATTTAGAAAGGGCCTGATTCCCAGAGGTTTACCCAGAATAGTTAGCAGCAACAAACACTGGCATGGTTTTAGTGTGCAGGTCGGTCTTTGAGATTAGTCAAAAAGGTTTTGTAAATTTCAGAACGTATGTGTGGATGTGTGGAAAATATATTTTAATTAATAAATAATAATAATAACAATAATAATGTTGTTAGGATAATAATAATAACAATAATAACAATAATAATTACTATATAGTGGATGAACCCAGAACTATCAAATAGTTTAAAATTTTTGAGGATCCCACAACAAATACATTTTGTGGAAAGAGTCATGGAAGTCAGATAGTAAAAAATTATATAGCACAAAAATTGCAAACTTTTAGACAGCTTGTAGAACCATGGTAATACAAGAGGGAAATGGTAAACATACTAACAAGGGTTCATCAGTCTTAATAAATAGGACAGGGTCACACGGGTTTACTTCTGGAACCCATAAAGGTCCCTAAGTATCTAATTATATTGGAAAAAAAGCCTGAGGTTTTATTCCCTTCTATTCCTCAGTAGATTAGCTCATTCTTCATCAGATACTATTTTAAACTGAAATATATTCCTTTTAAGAAGCTATGGTTTGTTTCTTATTGACATGATAGAATACTATGTACCATATGTTCTTCCAAGGGAGTATTACTAAGCAATATTAAACACTACATCCTAATGGAAGGAACACAAAATGTGTTTCTTAGTAGTACACAACAAAATCATTCATGGCACTGGGCCATACAGTAGCTCCAGATTTTGAAGAAAATGTCAGATTAAGACCAAGAGCTTTCACTCCTATATTTCTTCTTTCCTGACAACTACAAATACATCTTTTCTATTACATTTCCAGGGAAAAGATGGGGCTATATTGTCACCTTTACAGGGAGGTAATCACGCTTCTCACTAGGCAGATACTTAGTTCATTGGGTCTAACATAAAAATGACAAGTGCTTCTTGTTCATGTTTTTGTAAACAATGATTTTATAACATTGCTCAGGCTGGCAACTTCAGAAATCATAAGCAACAAAAGGTACCTTTTCTGATCAACAAAAATAATATATAATTCATCTGTAACTGCAGGGTATATATATAAGGAAATGCAATGTAGTGGGTAATAAAAATAGCACTTTGTTCTGACTGTGATGCTAATTAGAATCTGCTTTGCCTATTTAAAAGCCACAATTGAGTAGAACTCATGCTACCAAGATTCCCAGGCTTGTTTTACTTTTTGGAAACTAATGTACTGACCCCAACAGCTGAAAAATAAAGGAGCGAGTGGGAATAAGAGGAAACATAACACTCCCCTGCCCTCTGTTACTTTGCCAAGAAGAGACTTGTGTTCAAGTGACATGCTTCTTTGCTGCAGATGCTACTGCAGAACTTGCTAGGTACCTCTGATGCCAAACAGGACATTACCAGGGAGCTTTAGAAAATAGGACATGACACAGTAATTGATTTTGAGAGTGTCTCTCCCTCCTTCCTTCCTTTCCCTGGTTCCTTTTTTTTCTCTTCCAAACCTATTGCTATGTTTTTCAAACAAATCCCTGTTTCATTGAAGCATACTTAAGAAATTCAACCTCAAGCACATCATGTGATTGCCACCTAAGAAATACCATTTGCATGAAGATTTTTATTCATGGAAAACTTACAAAAAAAAAAAAAAAAAAAAAAAAAAACACAAAACAAAACAAAAAAAAAATCCCCAACTACTTAGACAAGACTTCTTTTCATAACTAATAATGTAAATGTGAACAGCTTCCAAATCCTGCACTGGTTACATACAAAAATCATTACAAAACCTACAAGAAAAGGTCATATCTTCTCCTCCCTCTCCCTTCATCTCCAGATGAGGAAGCCTCATCTAAATGATGTATCCATTATGTCCTTATTATGTTATCTCTGCTATATATTTAAGGCCCCTCAGATATTACTTAAAAGCCCTTGGGCTATTGTCTAAATTGAAATGTTCATTGTCCTCCATATTTCTATCCTATTAAAAACACAAAATATAATCACAAAGGGATTTCTCCCTCCTCATTTTCTCTAAGCAAAACTATTCTTATACTTGTGCAGGCACCCCCAAGCATTACTCTCTGACATTCTCATCTGGTATGACAGTTTATGTAGAGTTCCATATGGTCATATCCCACATAATCCTACATTCCTCAAAAAAGACGAATCTATATTGCTGTATTTCTGTAGAGTGGCAAAATTCTGGGGAGTGTGTTCAGTATCTAGAAGTATCTTCTTACAAACATGACAATACTGGACACCTCTGATTAAGTGTTTAGGTATGGTGCACAACAAAAAAGATTTAACAAACTAAATACGAAATCTCATGTTACATTTATAAAATTATAATGATAAATAATTGCATTTATTATAAAGCCACTTCAGCACATGGACCAATGTGTGTTCTAAAGAGTATTTGGAACACTTGCACAATCTGGCCTGTTACCCCATTCATGTGTAAATTGACAAAGACAGCAATCCAGAGCTGCTGAAACACTTACCATGCCTAACACCTGTCATTGCTATTCCCCTGTCCAGCCAACTTCCCGACACGCACGCAGTCACAGCTCGAGTGATGTCCCCATTTGCCTGCCTTCCCCCAGTCACCCCAATGCTGGCTGAACTAATTAGCAACTTGTCAGCTTGCTTGTGCATAGCTTAGCATGGAGTTGGGCACAGGGCAACAACAGGAATCCCTCTGGGCCTTGTCACAACATCATTTCGGCAGTGAAGCCTATGATAGCAGAAAATGAAGCTGGTATTTATACACAGCATTAGAAGGGGGCCCTCCCGTACCAGGCTTAAGATGACAAAATGTCAACTTCAATCATCTGACAGGCTTTGGTCTCTCTCTGTAACCTCTTTCTTTTTGGCTGCTCTATTTTATATCCACATATGACACTAACAGAAAAATAAATTGAAAAGGGCACTGCGGAAGGGTGTATTTCACGCACTGGTGCCAATGTTTCATATCTCATGAACCTCAGGAAAACAATTCATTGAACTAATTAGTTTACAGTATTTAAGCAGATTGTTTCCCATTCTTAATCTTCTTTATGTAATACTGTGAATGAAGCCATATTATCTTCTGATTTTTTTTCCTCTATAGTTTAATAAATATGATCTTTTTTTCCTTGGAGACTACATAATTTAGACCTCAAACTACCCTACTCTCCATTACTTTCTTTTCTTTTTGGACAAAACAACATAAACAGCACCTATTGTTTTTCATAAACCTTCAAGATTATGCTATCTATATGTTTGGGGTTTTCTTAATCTTATCTAGTTTGTTTAATTTCTCATTTTTAGCTATTCCTCAGGAAACAGCTGTGTTTACCTTCCTGTGAAAATCAGATGACTGCTCTTCTCCCTCATGGGTCCAAGGAATCATAGTGTCAATAGCTTACAATCTTAGTACAACTTGTTTTTAAAAGTACTGGATAATAATTAGTTAAAAACGAACCAAGCAAACTTTTGCAAACTTTTAAATCTGAAACAGGTCCATCTTTTACATTCATCAACAGTGATTGGTTTGAATCAGAAGAAAACATACAACTAAATAAATAGCCCCTATACATGAGCCTGGCAGCATGTCTCTGTCATCAGACGTGTTTTTGCTAATGTCCAGCATTGTGGACATCAGTGTCTGAAGCCAAATTAGAGCACAGTAGTGTGGACTATCACTCTCCCTATTTCCTACTGGGGCCCAAAATCCTTTGGAAACAAGTCCTTTGGAATGTTTGATCCAGTAGGAAAACATTATGAAACTTGCTGGAGGACAGCACATCACTTTCCCCCACGGGTGATTCTTCCTTTTGTTATTATCAGCAAAAAACAGCCAGATGCACACTGAACTGCATCTGCATCAAGCCAGTGGTGCTAACTTCAACCAATATTGAAGCTGGTTTAAGTAAATCCGTACTGGAAACTTAGACTTTCTTAGCTATTTATATTTTCATGTATGTTCAAGTCAAAGTGTATGCTAAAGCATATTAATGGACAGCTGGGGACAGCAGCTTTTTAAATTACTTCTACCAGGGACATGGGAGGGTTGGCTTTGATGTCCAACATATACAGACAGGATTGGACTTTCTGCAACAAACAGTCATAGCCACTGTCTTTTTAAAATATGAAAAGGGTGGCTGGGTACATGCCTTTTATCCAGTAGTTTAAACACATGTTCTACCACTAACATAGATATTACTGGAATAATTTCTCTGGTATTATTTCTGGTTTTATACAAAGTCACTTAAAATGCACAAGCCATTCTGGAAAAAAGAAACTGATACTTCAGCCACAAGGTGAGAGAGAAAATATATATTATTCTGTACTTCTAAAGCTCTTATCTCTAAGTAATTTGTCAGATACTTCCATATTTAACTGGTAAGTGCCTAAACCTTTTCTTTGATATTGCTCTCTCACAAGGAGGCGTCATTTGTGAGTGATGAAATCCTCTCCTTGGACATTTATTTCATCCAAATTGAAGTCCACGTGGTCAGCATTGTTTTCCTTTCCGATCTTTACTTGCTTTAGAACTATCTGCTGTCCTCCCACGGTAATCCACATTAAAGTTGATTCATGATATCCTTACTTGTTAGATTCCCAGAAGCTCTTAACTAGAACAGAGCGGTGACATTGGAGCAGCTTCATGAGCACATGAACACCATTGAGAACTCTGTTCCACTGAGCTCAAGGAACTTCTCCCTCAAGGTCAATGCTTGCGATTCCTCGGGGAGCAGGCAGCTTAACTGAAGATACCCGAAATCTCACAGCTTACTGGGGATTTAGTAGGGACTGCAGACCTTGCATTATTTCTGAATGCCTGAAATGTTACAAGAAAAAACCTTCTAAATGAATGAAAAGCATGGAAGATATGAATGCTGCATTAACTTCCATTAACCTTCAATTTTGATCCTAAATTACTGGAGTAAAACTTTATAGGTTGAAGTTTTGCTTTAAAATTTTCTGTTTAAGAGCATGTGCAATTCCAGAACTGTCTAATGTTAAATATATGCAGACTCTTCCAATCAATAGAGACTGTGGCTGGGAGTAATGAAAGATGAAAAACTGTAAAGTTGCATTAAGCACAGAAATCTTTAACCCTTTATTTATAGGAAAATTTAGCTGCTTAATCTCTATCCTCATTTTATGGTCCAATTTTGTACTAATTTAATGAGGAATGAAAAGGGATGAAAGACATCCAATTATTCCCACTTCCTTTACCTCATTTAAAGCAAAAAGCATTTATTTTTTCAATTTACATCTAATACTTAGCAATATATGAAGCTGATCTATTGTTATTTATAATGACTCACATCCATATCCATCATGTATCCCAACATCCTCTAGAAAGTTTTAAGTGTTAGCTCACAAGGACAGAGAAGAGTATTTTTCCTAGAAAACAATCTTTGTGACTCATGGAAGCTGATGAAACAGGCAAAATTTTGATGTTTGCAATACTATGTAAGCAAATTAACTGCATCAGCTAAGACTGATAAAAAACAGTTTGACAAAAATCTTTTTCCTGGTCAGCAGGAAAATACAACCTGTAGCAAAAAAGGTCAATAGGTCAAAGGTCATCCTTCACAGATGAGTCTTTAGATGGTTTTTTCTGATTTTTCTGCACCTATTATCGAGATTCACAAAAGACTGAGGCATCATATTAAATGTATTCAAATAGGAAATATTCTTATACAGAATTTCATGTTTAATTTCTCATCTTCATCCCATCACATTGTTGATGAATTAAGAGTAAATAGCTACATTATTTACTTGGCTAGAAACACCTATGCATAAGTAGAAGAGCTCTTCCCCCTCTTCAGTTCAAGCCTAGAAGAGACTTCTTATTAAATGGCCATGTAACAGAAGTCTACCAAACACTGTTCCTACTAAATGCAACCCCTCAACCTGTCTACTTTGTGATCAATCAAAAATACCATTTAATTAACATATGGCTCACTTCATGTTTTTGTGGTGTTTTGGTGGAGTTTTTTTTGGTTTTTTTAAATCACTATCCGAAGTCTGGCTCAATTCTTTGTGTGTGCGATATCCCACTACCTTTCCTTGAAGCTGGAGGGATTTTCACTCTTTAAATTTTTCTGTTTTGTTTTTTTTGGATTTGGTTTGGTTTGGTCCTTTTGTTTGTCTGTTTTTTTTGCTTTTTGGGTTTTTTTATAGTTTTTATCACATGACATCTTGCTCTGACTGCACTGGCTCTCATAGTTTAAATCATAGTGAATGCACTGCACCCGGAACTCTCCCAGGTCAGCAACAGCTGCTGCTAACCTAACACTTCTTGTTAGGTTACACCACTTGACTGATGGTGGTCTGCTTCAAGACTTATTCCAGTAAACCTGTAATTACTAAAAGATTTACAAATACAGATTAACCAAAGAAATTGTATTCCAAAGTGAGTTGTATAAGAGATGTATCCACCCACATCTATTGTATCTAACTCAACAGCAAGTTAGAAAATACAACATAAATTCAATTATGTAGAGCACAATTTACTGACAGGAAGGATTTCAGCCTGGATTACACTTGGGAAAAAAGCACACATTTTTCCCCTAAGAAATCCTTTACACAGCTCTGCATTACAGATGATGTGTTATAGCTTCCTTCCCAAAGGAATTCTCACTTTCTTTTCACACTCATACACACATAAACCTCTGCCTGGAAGGGCAAATACTACAAGTTCTGCCTGCCCTTCAGTGGAAGAGGTCTTCACCCCAGCACTGCAGGACTCTTGCACTCTGCACATTGTCAACAGGTGAGGCTTCTGCTGCCAATTTCAGCTCTCAATGTTTTCCTACACAACTCAAGTTCTATCCACACATCAGTAAATTCCTGGTCACTAGTGGCACAGGCAAGTAAATGAAGCTCCTGAGGTGCATTATTAAAAAAAAAAAACAAAACAGAGATATAAGAAACATAATTGAGAAATAATTCAGAAAGACTGCACTTGTCCTCTCCTGATGCAGCTTTATCACAAAGCAACACCACTGGGGTTTGCACTCTGTGTTTGTGGGGATCAGATTGTTAATTACTAATCAGGCTGCTTCACAACTATTAGTCAAAGGTGCTTCTTGAACACCAGTAAAAATCTCACACTCATAATTATCTTTAGCTTGTTATAGTTTTACCTGCAAGGAAAAATAGATGCTATGTACCTTCCCCAAAGGATTATGGAAGCAAAAAGTGTTACATGATGCATTAAAAAAATTACATAATTGAACACACAAATTTCCCATCTCCTGCTGTTCATTACCTATCTATACAGCTTCATTTCAGCTTTGCTCTTTGAATCAAAAAATTATTTGTTTTTACAGCAATTATACAGTAAGTTTTGCTTGTCAAAACTGTACTTTGATCTTTAGAAACATTATGAAATCCACCAGTAACATATCATCTTCACTTTTCCATAAAGTCCCTCTATTGAAAACTATTACCATAGAGAAAAGACCAGGGCTTATTCAGACGTGAACAACTCCTCTTTGAAACTGAGGGCCCATAAGATAACAAATTAAATCAAAGTTGCTGCTGTGAATTGTGGTTGAGCTGATGCTCTGAGTTTTTTCAAACTATTCCAAAAAAGTGATGGCTAGTATTTTTCCTACCTTGGTGAAAACTGTTAGGTCATAGTACCAGTGGTGGCTAGTGAAGGACTTACTACATGAATCTGACTACTTTTACCAGCTCATGTAGTAATTACTGTAGCTAAAAAGAGATTGTAGGTCTCAAGCATAAAAGGACCATAATCTAAAAGTATTGAGACATAAAGAAAGTTTATCTAAAACAAACCCACTAAGCATTTATGTGTCAAACAACTTAGGTTTCTTTGTATGATTGTGAATAAGAGTAGGCTTAAAAAATATTATAAACCTGGAAGAATGGAAACAGACAATAAGCAGGCATTTTCTTTTCTTGAAATGCTTGATGGCATGATTGTAATGAGTCTAGTGCAGTAAAAATATGCCGTAATTCCTTATTGTGGCAGTGAGCAAGCCACGAGAATAACTGTATTTCTACTAGCCTTTACCTATGGCTTCAGTCAATGACAGTAATGTTCAAAAATAGTATTTCTACCTTAACAACCAATGAAATATAATAACCCAATATATATCTAGATATGTATCCACTTTTAGTGTTTGATTGTAATAAACCCTCTCATTTTATTGTTTTAAAAAAAGTAAAACCTATTTTGTGAGGCAAATTAGATTATTGTGACCTATTTTATGATAGCAGGCACCCTGTGAGTAGCTACTTCAGTGTATAAATATTTGATCAGAAAAAATCTGGAGTAGTAATTCTGCAAATTTATTTTGTATTACATTGACTCTATCAACTATAGACTTTGCTTTCGTATTTTCCCCTTCTTGCGAGCACCTTAAAAAGACAAAAAAAAGTATCAGTATATGAATATGGTTTCCCAGTTACTGTAGATCTTTTTGATTTAATGAAATATTCTAATCTTTCACCTTCTTTATATCACATCATGAATTGGAAGGATTCAGTTTAACTCCAATATTCTGTCTCGTAGTATTTCATATGAATGAATCTGAACCGTATCTCTTGCACATGATAGACAGCTGAAAAAGAATTTCATTCTTTGAAAATACCAAATGAGTGTGTACTGCTTAGAATAAGTTAGAACATTTACAAGGCAATTTAATTTCCAAGTTACTTCTTGAATTATCTGGACCATCTCACTCCAAAGACACTCTAATGATATAGAAAAATCTTTGGCCTGGTATGTGAGTCAGCTCTAAGATAAGTATAAAAAAAATACTTTTTTGTCTTTTTGTATGTGTTTCAAAGTCTTTCAGACAAAGCCTGAGCAGCACGCATGCTAAGCAGGTATTTCTTCTAGAAGCCAGCCCTGTATTTAGAAAGGGAGAGTTGATCCTTATACCATAGCCAACATCAATAGTAAGAAACAACAGGGTGGATGGAAATTTAACCATAGAAGCTCTTGTGTGTTTTTGCTGTCAATGCAGAGATGCTTGTGACAGCAGAAAAACAGTTGTGAAATAAATTTTGAAACCTTATTACCTTTGATCAATGACAGAAAATAATTCAGCTCTTCTCTGGTCCTGTCTGTGTTTGCAAAAATAAAGGTTCGGAGAGCAGATGCACTTACATGGAATGCAATATCAAAGATGTGCTTTTCTTTCTAACTGCAGCTGCAAAAGTTCTAAAACTTCAGAAGGAGGCAATAAGAAAGACAAAAAAATGGTAAAGAAGCATCCATCACATCATACCTAAAACAGCAGGTGAAAAGAGCCAGCTGGCTGGCTTACACTTATGAATCTGTACTCTTTCTAGAATCTAACTATTCCAACAGCTCTGCAAAAGAAAAAAATATCTCAACCCTTCATGAGAGGCACAGTGTTCTCTATGTGGTAAATTAATAAATTACCTAACTGCTACTTAATTACATCCTTCCCCACTCATCAGCGCAAGTATCCCTGCACTATCAGAATCATCTCTTATCGTGTGAAAAAGGAAGATTACATGATCACTATAATCATTATTTTCCGACAACAATGACAAAAAAAGCCAGGTAAGTACTCTTATTTGAAGCCAGAATGTGCACAGAATCATAATTAATCTTTATGTAGCATTGCAATTTCTCCTCAACTACTTAAGTGTTCTTAATGACTGCAGATCCAAAACAGGAATCTCTTGGCTTTGCTTAATGATGCTCTCCTGTGCTGTTCTCCCAAGACAAAGCACTGATCTGAGAGCAGAGTTTGGAACAAAATTAAGTTAATAAAAATGAGAGCAAGACCAAGGTGGGTACTAACACCTCACCCTGAGATGGGAAAAACGGGTTAACCTTAAATAACTCTTTATTGGGTTGCTAGAAATTAAGACAAGCCCAATGACAGGAAAAAACTGTGGACAGAGCCAGAGACAAAGGAATAGACATTTCGGTCTGTGTTTGCTCTCACTTGTGACTTTTGGTTATTTATACAAACAGAATACTTCTGGGTTTTTTAAAAGATGGTTTACTGTAAAGCATGCTTTAGAGTAAGGTACCAAAGGCCAGTTAAACCTCTCTTCCTCCTCCATCAGCTTTATCTACAGAATTCTTATCTTAAGTGAATAACTGATAAGAAAAATTTAAGGGCTCAGCAGCACCAGGTGTTAAGTAATTGGACCCTAGACCCCATACCTCTTTGTCTCTTCACTAAATCTCCACTGTGTCTCAGCTAAACCAACCCACTCAGAATATCAGTCACAGCTGAGGCTGGAAATCACTGTTGGACAAAAGAAGTAATAGTAATGAAATGTTAAAAACTCAAATAAAAAAAGCAACAAAAAAACCCAATGAAACAAAAAACCCTAAGCCACCTGCTACAAAACCCACACCATATATGCAAGGGCATAATTTTCTCTTATTTCACTGTTTCATTTCTTCAATGTTTATAAAAATCTTCTGATACACAGTAATTTCCCCAAAAAGCCCAAAATTTGTGCCAACTCAGAGGTAAGTAAATAAAGGCAACTTAAAAAAAAACATGTCTCTGCTAAGATAACCACTGTTACAAAAGGAGTTCTTTATCCAGAAAGGAACATTTACATTCATATTTATCTGTATGATGATATCAACTCATGCCACTGTAACAGAATAACCAAAGAACTATAGCTATATTATGAGAAATTACTGTACAAAGAGTTTCAGAACAAATTAATATTTTGGGATTTGTTTTTTTTGGTGTGGCTTATACTGCTTCCAGGACAACATGAACAAGAAAATTAAGTTAATCTGTGTTATTCTATTATTTTTAATCTGTAGTAAGAATATTTATCAGTGAACCAAAACCCTGTAGACATTCTCACAGCTGAGCCAACAGAATGAGAAGTGTGATTTCTCCTCCTGCAAAGTCAGTTAAGTTTTCTTGAATGGCCTAAATTTCGTGTATTTTATATCAGTAAAATTCCTTGCAAACAAAATCTAGCAATATCAATTGATCTTTCTCTATATATGTAACACTGATACGCATTCTGAATAAGGGGGGCTTATCTCATGACTTATGACTACTCAGGAATCCTCCACAACATTTCTTTTGTTGAAACTTTGTATCCGGTGTTTAAGAGACTACAAAAAATGGAAAGAGGACCAACTGTAGAAATGTTCTTATTCAGCAGGCTGTAGTACTGATGTGATACATATTTATTTTTACAACAACCCCAATCAAGTTTCTACATTTTCACAGGTAGAAACCAGACCTGAAAAAAACTCCATAACCTTCAGTTATAATTCTCACTGAATTTTTCAGTTCAAGAGCTGTGTACATCTCATCCTTCACAGCTTTTAAAATGAAGAAGATATTGGTGGGGAGAGAAGAACCCCCTGGTTCATAAAAAGCTTTGATTCAGATGATTACATTTGGAGCTTACAAGGAGTTCTTTAGTCTGCACCCGAGTCAATACGTGTAATGTGTCTGTCCTGCATGAAGAATTCTAAAATCAAAGAAATATCTTCCTAATCACATGGGTAAACTGAGCAGCTGATTCTATCCTCCCTGAGTCCAGTCTACATGGAAAAATTATTCCCAAATATGACAGGCTGTGAATTTGAAGTGCAATAGCTATTCCAAAACAGCTACTCACTGACACAGTTACTGCAGTCTAAGAGCATTCCACATTCAAAAAGGCTTTAAACGGCAAGATTATTCATGTCATCCTCTGAGTGCCTGCAGTGAGAAGCCTCAAGGTGTGTTAGACTGGGTCTTTTCTGAAGTCCAGGACTAGTCATAGAGACTGCGATTATCAATCATTACAAGGTAAAGTAGCCAGTGGAAGACACTTCCAAATATAACTCAAAATGACAGCATGGGGACTAAAATATAATTTCTCTTTTCAATGTCACAGAACAGACCTAGAAACAGTGACAATTACTGTAGAAATAAGGCACTTTTCTAATGGCATATTCTTTCTCCCTCTATTCTTCAGGGTGCTCTATCTGGAGAAGAAAAAACTTCCTTTTTTTTTCTGCCGGCATATGTCAACCATGTTACCACTGTAAAAGTCATACATAACAGACTTAATGTTCAGGCTTGCCAATTGCTCCACAAAACAAACATAACAGCCATTCTAGTTTTGTAACAATTTCTCCAGGTTACAACTTCAGCCTGCAGGCTCTTTAGTAGCAGTCTAATGCCTGGATCTATTTTAAATAAGTAACTGTACAGCTTGTAATTTAGAATACCTGCTGACCCAACATAGTATACAGTACTTCTCTAAATCCCATGACAAAAATCACATGGTGTTAGTGCTGAAGAACTCTGTTTCTCACTTGCCATCAACTATTCACTTATAGGGTCAAGCACAATGTTATTAGGAAGCACTCATCAGTATCCAGGGTAATTAATATTTTAAAAATTGGTATATATGAAACCAGACGTTTATATATAGCAAGAAAACATAATCCTCTTTGCTTATTTTCTATCAGCACTAATTTGTACTTCTCTTTTTTGAGGCATTCTCTTTGCATGCTCATATCACCCATACTTTATGTCTTTTGTGGGGTAAAATTCCTGAAACATTTTCACCCTGAAGCTGTGATCATCATCTTTTGAAACAGGCATGGGCAATGACAAAAAAGCCCACAAACCCTTACACTTAAAAGTAAATGCCTAGTAAAAGCTTTAGTTCAGATGTATGGTAAATATAGAGGTATCAACTAATGATGACACCAGGAAAAATATAGGTTTTTCTGCTTTTAATTAAAGGCTCCAGGAAGGGGAGTTTATTTATTCCACACTCACTCTTTCCCTGTCAGTGTAAGCCATTTTTTTTTGTAATGCTTTATTTCAACACAGGAGAAAAGATATGAATGCCCTAAGGTGCAAGTATTACCAACACAGATGGATCAATCTTCAAGCACAGAATGACATACAGATCACAGAAGAGGTAAACCACAAAAAATACCTGGAGAAAGCTATATAAACAAAAACAGGGCAGTGACTTAGTTCTGCAGTGCTCCACAGCCATTCCAGTAGAGATGATTTGCCTGGTGAAATCATTCTGATCAATAGCTCCAAGGCAGCTGTGCATTGGATCTGTGACAGTCTATTGACTACAACCTTTTCTCCTTTCCTAATTCAAATAGCATACTTCTGCAACCTGACCCAGGCTGCAAGATCCCATTAGCAGATGTTGACATTATCTCCTCCTGATTGTAAAGGCTTATCATAAAAACCTAGTCTGCTTTTTGAGCTTTTTTTGTTTGGGTTCTTTGAAAAAAAAAAGGCTACATAGGGGAATAGTGGGAAGAAAGGAAGATTATGATTTATAACTTGGTACAGAATCCATGTTAACATTTCTATCATGTGTTTCCATTACAGTGAAGAAATCAGGATGCCATTAATTTATATTTTCCAATCTGACTAAATGCCCTTGTGTTTTATTGTATGTTGCCATTTCACTCAACAGACCATCTTTAACAATGTGCAAAAAAGTGTTTGTGCTGCTGTTGTCTCCAGACATTTCTAAAATATCTTTCTTTTCTCTTCCATATCATACTGCCAGGCATAAAAGCTGAACTGAAATATGCTAGACCTTTACCCCTGTTTAAGGTCAATGACACATGCATTGTTTATTTATTGTTTTACACTGTCTTAACAGTTGAGAATTTGAGGCGCAGTTTTGTGCTACATCCATGATCTTTAAGTATGTCAAAGTAAGTGCCATGCTGTACCATGCAACCTTGACACTGCTGTGCCAGAAAATGAAGACTGAACTGTAGTTCTCTATCACCAAATAAAACCAGAAGAACAAAGTACTACTGAACATCTCTCTTGAACAGCCAGCTGCCATGACCTGGAAAAAACCAATTCCTTTTGATTTGCTAGGAGACACTTCAAGCTTGTCCAGGCACACAGATTTATTCAGATGTCATTATGTTTTAGGTTATTGCCTATAGAGACCTTCTAGGAAGGTAGTGAGCACCATTTCATAAGGATCATTAGCTAGAACTGACCTCAAATACCACAGTTAATTCTACAAAGAGTTTGACCAGCTCTATTCAAAAATCAGATAATTTTTATGTTGACATCAATGAAAGCAGAGTGGGATTAGTGGGGACATACAAACTGAAAAGCCACATCCATAAATGCCTTGTTTTGGGGTCAGTGAGTACAATCAAAGTCTAGTCCCCAAAATGGATAAGACGAACTCTTACAGAGATTTTGATTATTTCTCTATTTGCTTGAAGTACAACCTGATAGCAAAGGAACATAAATCTAGCAAACTGGCTTCCAGATTTAGTGCAGTAATTTCTTTTCAAATCCCAGTTTGATTGGTAACATGCTCTATGACCCTGGATTATATGCTCTGTTTTCCTGACCCCATGTCTTGTGCCTCTTCTGCACATTGATCAGCTCTCACTTCAATGCTGCACACTAGTCACAAATTAATCTAGTTTATGATAGCAAAGGATACTTTAAACAAATAATTCCTAAAATTTGTGCGCATAAGTTGTTTGTTTTATGTTTTTTTAATTTACTGGCTGTCATAACATATGTAAGATTTTATTTCATTAAGAAAAATGAAAAGGATATCAAACCCCCCCCCCAGCTCCAGCCAACACTTTTAACTCTTAACTCACTTCTTCTGTGGACACTGTGCAATTAAGCAGTTTCCGTGGAATTACACCTTCCATAGCACTGTTGTGTCAGTAATTTACTGGACTAGGGCAACCATCACTGAAGATTAAATCTTGCATTTTTTTAATTCCAGCATTAAAAACAGAACTAATCAGAAACACCAAGTACTTTCACTTCTTATTACTTTGAAGAAGGGAAAATACCCAATACTGAAGTACTGACAGGTGATACTGAATACAGACCAGCAAACTTTACTCTATAGTCACACATTTTATATTAAATATGCAGTATAAATTTTTTGTCATAAACCTAAATTGAACACACATTCATTAATTTTATGATATCAGGAATTTCTGGTAGTAGCATAAGAATTAGTGACTCTCATCACTTATATTTTTTTTTAAATAAGGATACCTGGTTCTTAAATGTATGCAGTAGGCATGGTACAGAAGGGTTTTGATGGGTATGCAATTCGTTGTCTCTTTCTCCTGCCTTTCCTGGCTCACAAAAGCTGAGAGCTAATGGAAGTGACCAGACTACATGGTTCATTGACAGAATCTGTGGATCAAGTGGAGCTGCCACAGCACACACTGTTATCTGTGCAGGACTGGTAAATTCTCCTTCCACCCTTGGTGACTCAGAAAGGGATTTAAATGAAGCTGCTAACTCTAATGACCAGCACGCTGCTGGTTGTCTGAAGTGAGCTGTACACCACTTACAATCAAACTGTAAACCAGTCATTTCACTTCACTGATCTTGTTCAAGCTTCCTAGTGTTTAACAGACAACCCATTATCTAGTCCATCACACTGCCTGTCCACCTCTCTCCTCTAATTGTTTCAAGACACAGGATGCAGCAAGTCATACTATCTTACATAACCTGTTTTCCAAACCTCACTGCTCACAGAGGCTGCTGTTCACAGTGGTCTGAAGAAACCTCTAAATCAAAACCAAAAAAATCAGCACAACAGCAAACTTAGAGCACCTTTAACAGTGCTATCAAAAACAAGCAGTTACAAATTCTCCAGCATGTCAAGAACAGATTTCCTAAACATCATCTCCTAAAATGGTGTGTTTCTTCTCTTAAGCAAATTAACTACCAGGAACCTCAGTATTAGAAATGGGCTTAAAATAACATAACCTTGGCACTTACGGGTTTACTTATTTTGCTACAAGTAGCAGCTGTATCCTTTTATTTGTGATGGGAGTCTTTTGACAGGCTACTGCTGCAAAGCACTCACATGGTCTTGTGCAAATTGGATAACAGTGCAGAAGAATCAGGCCTTCTATTCTGTTCATATACAAAACTGCCTTCAGAACTCTGTCTCTATCAGACCCCAGCAGAAAGACGTGAAGAATGGGCCCCAAGAGAGCACTTCTCCTTGCCGTCGGCTCCAATGGCTTGCAGGCACATGACACTCCATCAATATAAGAGCTGGCAGCTTGAAAGGCGGGAAGGACATTCACTGATAGTATGCATCTGCTTAGTAACAACATTGGTGCTCCACTCCTTTTCCCATACATTGCCTGCAGGAACGACTCCATTGAGAGACTCACCACCAACAGATGGTCCCAGGCTAAGGTGAAATCAGGAGCAGCTTGCTAAATTTACCTCAGACAAATAAATTTGCAGGCTTTTGTGGAATCTGAAATGGTTTGGGAACTTGGGTGGCACAGAGAGTGTTAATGTGAGTACATCCCAAAATGATAATCTAAAGTTGTCAGTGAAAATCAGCTCTGCCCTGAAATTGCATATTTATACTCATGCTGCTTAGTGCCTTAGCTTATACAATAGATGCTTATTTTGAGAGAATTTTTAGCTGCATCCTAATTAAGTTATTTACCTCCTACAGTCTTCTTTTCCCCTCAGGATATACTCTGCTGAAAATGTTTTAATGCAAAAAACTACACTTTCATCACCTTCACCTTCTAAGTATTTCATATGTCGACTTTTTACTCCATTAAGAAAATAAAAACTACTATTATAATTGAACAAGTCTTTACCAAGGCAGAAAACAATGTTATAACATAGAATTGGATGTGTATATGCCTTGCAAGCACTTTTACCTCTAAATTATTTGTTGTTTGATTGAATGCAACATTTAAGTTTGGAATCATGCCCTCTTAGAATCTACTAACAGTAATCCAAGCAGAAGCAAAGGAAAAAAAAAAGATTAATTTCAAATGCAAGTTCTGTATGAAGATTTAGTATTTTAATTTACAGCTACTGTGTAGAAAACCAGTAATGTATTTTTAAATAAAAATTTATAAAATTGTACCAGAGAAAAATGAAATATATTCCACAGACTAGCATACACACATAAAGCAATGCCTAGCATGCTAGCAGGCTGCATTAGTAGAACTGTGGATCTAACCCCAATGAAAGATTTCATATGGTGACTGCATACAAACTAATGTAAGTTGCTTGTCAAACTCATGCTTAGTAAAACTGACTACATCTTAGGCATCAATTTGATCACTCTCTTGTCTAGGTGACAAAAAACTCAGCATATGAAAGTTAGGAGTGTCATTGCTGTAGATGACATACCAGTACTGTTCCAAGGTTAAAAACTACACATATGAAATGAAGCATTGCTTCATTTTATGTTATCCCACCACCTTCAGATGGCAAAATACAACTGAACAGAGAAAGCATAAGAAAAGCTCACTTCTTCAAACTACCTTTGAAAAAATAATGTACTTGTTTTTACCTTGTAAAATATAGGCCATTTATAAAATTAATGTAAACAACATCCTGAGGCTGTAATTCTTCAGCAACACAAGGCTTTCAGCACTTGTTTAACTAAAGGGGTCCCTGTACGTCTGACTCACAGCAGTGTATTGTCACGAATGGTACCAAAATAACTGCTTTTGGGGCTGTGAGACAGATCCTGACACATGTAGTGATTTGGTTAAAGAAATACCAGATGGCCCACAGCAGAGTTGGTTTCAACCTTGATCAACCCCTTGATCCATTTCATAGTATCCAACCTGTCATCACAAAAGAGAATGACAAATGCTTAACTACAGGGAGGTCTCAGCAGTCAGCCAAGAAAGAAAAAAACTAGGACTAAAACCAGAAGATCTGCCAAAACCCTTCATAACATGGAGCTGTGGTTTAAGGAAGAACTAGGATCGGTCATACATCACAGCCTTGAAGTTCACGTCACCATTTGTGCACCCACCTCCTTTATCCCTTTTTTAGCACTGAGTAATCACCACGAAAAGCTTCTTCTCAGTTACCATTTCTGCACGTAAAGCCTTAGGTCAGAACTTCTGACAGACCAGAAACTCCTGCATATTACAATCTACTACATGTAGTTGCTATACATACTTGCAATGCAAATCACTACAACTATGGATTTTTTTTTTTTTTTAAGGAAACAAGTGGGTTCTTTTTAATCTTGGCCAAGATCACAGCCACATTCTTCTTCAGTTTAGTTACATAATAAATATTGGCTTTGACCTAAATATTTCCCAGTGTCAGAAATATTCTTAAAACCAAATCCAAAAATGTACCTAGTACCAGACTTCCTGTTATCTAGTAAGTTCTTCAAAAAAAGGCAGCTGCAGATATTGAAAAGCAGTTGCAATGTAAGTGCTATGATTTCACTGATAATAAAAGGTTATGAGTTTAAAGTCTGGGAAAAGTGTAACTATTGTGACAGAAAAGGTGAGTTGCAAGTCAAATTCCTCACAGAGCATGTGGTCCTTCATGAATACCAGAGGCACACCTGATACCTCCTAGTGAGCTACTGAAAAGGAGATGCTTCCAGAAGAAGTTCCCAGATGGGCAACAACTACTACCATCCCTCACACCAGAGCCTCACTGTTGGCCAAGATGGGTTAACTCTTACATGGTTATATACAGTTATAACAGTTGCAGCAGTTAAATACAGTTGCAGCTTCAGGTAACACACTCCTCCGTGCAAAAAAGTTTTCTATGCATTTCCAAAAATCCATTGAGTTATCACGATGTTAACAGCCAGTGACAAAGACAGCCCAAGTGAATGAAAAGGAACCAGCATTCCACTGTAGGAATGCTACAATAATGTTTTTCAAAATAGTACCAATATATTCTAGAATAATAGAAAATAAAGCTGAGAAGAACAGCTTTTCCTTTCTGAAAGATACACATTTCAGATTTGGAACTATATTTATTACTGTATAACATTTTATACATTCATCATATGTATTTTTTAATTGGTATTAATGTTCTGGTTTCAGAGCAAAATTCATTTTATATGGACAAAACGGGTAAATACCTACATTTCGAGAAGGCTCTGCAAGATGATATCTGTCTGTACCACCAGCATTATCATATAAATTTAATGGAGCAAAGTAAAAAGACCAAGCTCTAAGTCTTACCACTTATTTGGAAAAAAAAAAAAAAAGGTAATAAAGTAATAACCTCAGGATTGCACAGACAAGCCTGAGATATATTGTGTGCAAATTGCAGATCATGTATTAAATCCATCTAGGGAAAGTGTAATTTGTAAATGCAAAACCTAACATCCATCCTCCCGATTACAAAATCTAGATGATACAGCTATTTCATAAGTGACTCTTAGGTGGATTTTTCCATAACTTGTGTCTTTTTTTTTTTTTTTTTTTTTTTTTTGTTTCCAAGTCAAAAGGAAATAAAAGTGTGCTTTGTGCTATTTACTAAATTTGGTGTTGAATAATTTTCACTCTTTCAGCTTCGTAAATCTGTAAGGGTTAGCAAGCGTATGTAACCATTAAAAATAGTTTTTACTCTTTGACTAAAGCATGTGCCAATATACAGAAGCCAGAAAAATTGCACAAGGTGACTTATTGAAAAACCTTCTATTTGAGAAAGTAATTAAACAAACTGGCTTTTTCCCTGGGAAGTATGGCTTGGCTTCATAGCCTTGGATAAGGAGACTGCTTAACCTGAGGTGCTCCACTGAGCAGCTGATAATAGAAAATCTTCCAATCTGAAGTAAAACAATTATCACCAGCCTTAGTATTAAGTTCCTGCTAGGTGGGTCTGCCAGCAACACACTGCAGCCTCTGGCAAGTTCAAAAGGCCATTCCCACGCTAAGGGTGCAGAGGTTCCCCTTTGTCCGTTCTTAAGCCGTTAAGTCCCGGAGATAGATGGCATTTAGGAAGATAAGGAATTGCCTAATGAGACACCGATCTTCTTTTGTTTCCTTAGTTGTGGGAAGCATTTATTAACAATGTTAATCTCTCCCTATTTGCATTCCCTGAGGTCTCACAGGTGACAGGACCAAAAAAAAAGCCGCAGCAGAGCAGAGGTCCTTCTACTCCCTGTCCCGCCCTGCCTCCATTCCCAAGGTTGGTCCCCGTTCCTTTGCGTGGCACAAACCCAGGCTGCTCCGCATCAAAATGCAGCGTGCGAAATGTGTCTGCGGGGTCTGGAGGACACCTCTGTCCTGGGTGGGGCAGATGTCCCGCTGAGGGAGCTGTACCCTCCAAGGCCGCCCCTTCCCGCAGAGTCTCTGCCCGGCCCCGTGAGGGCCCCGCGCCGCGGCCGCCAGCTCCGGCACACCGACAACTCCGTGCAACAAGCAGCAAGCACAGGCTTTACTTCGTGTTCTTTATTATCCTGACGTCAATGTAAAATAAAGGTAATTTAGCACTGGTTATAAGCAATATAAAAACAGTGGAGGAAGCTGGCAGCAGCAGCCGCCTGACTTCAGGCTTCAGAAAGCCCGTGAGAGCCTGCCAAAACACAATCTTAGCTGAATGCATTAGCACATCTGAGATACCCCCCCCCCCGATGCTTAAAACCAAAAACACAGCAAAACCAAAAATGCACTCCAGCAAAGCCACCCTCTCCATCTCCTGGTGGGGTGTGTGAGGAGGAAGCAGAGCCTATGCACGAAGTTTGGCTGATAATGTGGGAGAAGAACAGTAACTACCACCCAAGATGAACTTAAGTGTGACCAGTTCAGCTTGCAGCAAGACTGTGCAGTCAACTTATAAATCCCTCAGATAGGGTGTCATAATGAAAATGTGAACACTGTCTTAATAGATGGGTACCTTGACCTGATAGAAGTTTAGCCTCCATTCCCCTGCCAAGGCAGCCTTGAGACACAGACACGAGCTGTCCCTCCCCCGCCCAAGACGTGTGGGGAGGCAGGAGGGGGCTGATGGATGGTTTTGTGGACAAAGGAGAGAGGGATGAAGAATAAACCGCAAATTGATCTGTGCAGCAGAATAAAAGCAGGATGTGGCAAGGTACACCTAGGTCAGTGTCACACAGGTGCAGGCTTTGGAATTAGTTTCCTGAACATCTGCAGCAAACATAAAAAACAACTGCCAGGACCAAGGAGGGAGGAAAGAAAATAACACATCTCACGTTGCATGGATCAAACCAATCAACAAAACAAGAAAAAAAAAAGAAAAAAGGTTTTTGTCTGTCACTGGATGCTCTGTTCCTTATTTCCTATTTAAGCTGCATGTTTTGCCTCATTATTAAAGAAAATAGTAATCCTTCTGATTTCCCTGAAACTGTTTGAAAACATTCCCCTGTTGAGACCTTAACAGTCAGTATTCCAGACCTAAACAAAGGAAGGCCATTGCAAAGGGCTTCTGGCATGTTCCCTCCCCAGCCCCCCATGGCCGAATGCTTTAGACTAGATACACATTGGAGTCCCCTCCTAGGAATCCACAAAGATCCGTCTTAACAAAATGCAAAATGTCCATGTATGTGATAGCAAGGAGTAAAGGAGTAATTTTGTGTGTGTGTGGTTTTTTTTGGTTTTTTTTTTGGTTTTTTTTTTTTGGGGGGGGGGGGGGGTTGGTTGTTTTTTTTTTTGGGTTTTTTTTTCCTACAAGAACGTCTGGAAAAAAAGAAAAGGTTACTATTTTGCCCATAATTATTTCTCCTCCCTCTTTTATCCTTGCTATTTCCAGGGTAAGCAGAAGGAAGCACATACCAGTAGTGCAAACTGAATTAATTTATAAAGCTTTAATTTTTCACTTAGCTCTGTACAAAGCAAAAGTACTGACAAATGACCATTCACATGTGAAGAACTAAATTAATTTGCCTAAGAACATGACTGCCTTCAGTGCTTAGAGAAATAACACAAATGATTCTCTTACCTTGACAGGAAAACAAACCCCTTGCTCTAAGAAATGAAATTAAAAGTTACATATCCTAAAAATTCTTCAAACCTGTTTACTGAACATAAGGTATCCCAAGTGACTGACTGCCTTTTAATGTTGAGAACTTTTTTAAGTACACTGGCTTAAAATTTTTACTTTTTGTTACTTTTCTCATATGGCTGCTACTGCCTTTTTAAACTATGTATTTTAAATGAAAAAAAAAATCTCAGTTAAGAAAATCACAAAATTCACAAATAAGTATTAAAATTATGTATTTAAAAAAAAGCTATAGAGACTGTTATGACAAAATGAAAGGAATCTCACAAAAGAGTGTTTTAAAAACACAAGTCTAGCTTAGCTGTCCAACAGAAGCTGGTAGAAAATTTTGTACTTTACTTACTATAAAACAAAACAAACCAAAAACAAATGAAGTAAGTACTAGGGATAAAATAACTGTGTTGTGGGAGGAGACTGAAAGCAAGAGTTATTCAAATTACCTAGTGGTTTGGGGAGCTGATATAATTTTCTCCCTCGAGATAAAATCCTGGGCACTTAACAACTTGGAATAGCTCACAGCTGCTCTGAACATGAGTCTTTTTACAGAAAATGTCAGGGAAAGAGCATAAAAAATTAACAAATCCTGCTGCATATATGTCTCGATTGATAAACTCAAAGAATCAGCAAGGGCTACTGCTATCCTACAGGCACATCTCCACGAAAAACAGCATACTTTGAAGAGTCCGTCTCCCCAGGTCGGTGCAAGTCTCCTCCCCACTGCCAGACTGACCACAACTTGTAACTACAGCACCCTCAAAGCAGGATCTTCAAACAGGTCCTCTCTTATAGCAGCTGCAAGCTTGCACACACATGCAAAAATGTGTGGTGGAGGCAGCCACACACTAGTTAATTTGATATTTGCCCAGTTTTGACCAGAGAGTACATTTTCACTCTCCTTTCACTTTCCTTCCTCAACTCAACTAAAGAGGAAACAAGGCAGCACAGATTTCCTCATGCTGTAAGAAATACAGCACTGATAATATACTGCAATGACAACATGACACTACTACTACTACTATTGGTGGCAAAGTGCCATACAAAGAAACCTGTACTTGCTCAAACTGCAGTATGTCTGAGCAGACCAATCTAGGTGGACAAGGATCTCTCCTTTTCTGCAGCCAGAGCTGGCTCAAACATCTTACTGAAACCCAGAGCCCAACCAAAGAGGGAAAAGAGGAAGGTCACTTTGGAAACACAGGCAACATTTCTTCACACAAGCCTTGCCCTGTTGTGCCTCCACTTCCCTTATAACATCCTGTCCTGCATAAAAGACATTTATTTAATAGCAGAGCTGTGGGAAAAGGCTTTTTTAAGTTCAAGAGTGGAGTAAGGGTTGAAGGAAGACTGGAGATAGTGGGGGACTTCTGTCTGATACATCTTAGTAAATTAAGCCAGGGGACATTTCATGCTGAATTTAAGCCTGGGAAAGACTCATCTACTTCGAGAATGTCTTAAAGGCTTTTTTGTGGGTGGTTTTTGTTTGGGATTTTTTTGGGAGAAGGGGTCCAGATGGGTGGTTTTATATAATAAAAATGTAACAAACCAGAATGCAAAAAAAGTATACAATCTGGATAAAGGAATTTTTAATGAGGGCACTGCAAATGACATTTTCCCCCTATTTCAGAATGTTGCAAATAGCAAATTAGCATATCTCAGAGTGGAATTTCTGCTACAGGAGTGATGAAAGGTTAACTGTCTAAAGAGTAAAGAATATGTTTGACATCTATTTAGAAAAGCAAGAGTCTTCTAATAAAAGTAGGGGCCCCACTTGATGCTCCTAATTCTCCTTCAGTGTTTGCATACACTTTCAAATAATTAGAGAAACTCACTCCAGAAAGCCTAACTGAAAAAAAAGGTTAAAAAAAAAAAAAAAAAAAAAAAAAACACCAACAAAAAAAAACCCCACAAACCAATGCAGACCTCAATGCCTTGTTTGCTGGGCTTGTTAGAGGGCTGTGGAGGTCACAGTGATTGACAAGCTTTTGGTGCCTGTAGGAGAGCTGCTAATGCAAACACATCACTGGAGAGGCAAGCTCTGAGTACTGACCATGCCTAATAAGAGATGGGCAGCCAGTAGGCTGAACAATGTAACAAGCAAACCCTCATGAGCTTAGGGTGGCTGAAAGACTGCAAATTACATTCTCCATCAATTAGTACCAATTAGAAAGCAGGACGGGTAAGACATATCATGCAAACAAAGATCTCCCCCCACTTCCAAGGCCCTTTCATAAAGCTAGCTTTGTTGCCAGTTCTTAGCACACATCTTACTGCTGCACATACAGGGCTGGGCTTCTACGTGGGAATTTGCTGTACGTGTTACCAGAGCAATAAAGTTGTTGAGAAAAGCAAATTGGGCAAGGGTACACAGGCTTGAGTTTCTAAATCCTTCCATAACCTCAGTACTAAAACTGGGGTTTCATAAAGTGTGACAGACACAGGAAAGAATAGTCTAAAGCTAGACAAGGCTCCTTCCAAGGAGATCCCACACTGTGTGCTCACTGCAGCCTCACACAAACACAGCCCAGTGCATCACTGGAAGACCAGCATCTCTCAATGCCCCCCCATACAGTCCCTAGTCACACTGGGGATTGGGAAGGAGGACAAACACAACTGGGGAAGCAGATGATTCTCCCTTTTTCTAGTTCTTTCTAAACCATATCTTGTGGAGTCAGTGGGTTGATTCTAAGTACAGTTAAAGACAACAAACTGCTTCCACAAGTATGCTTGTAACAATGGTCCTTAAAGTGATTCCATGGATTTGACCTCCTGTGTATGTGCCTGTCTACTTCTGCAGCTGTTTTAACTTCTTGCAGTATTGAAGGCATGTTGTAACTCATTACATTACACCTCTAGTTGCATCTAAATTCAGCTAGCATTTTAAAGACAGCTGTGTCTGTTTAGCAAAGAAAAAGCAGCCCTATTCAGTGTTCAAATGTATACCTTCAACAAACAGAACTATTGACAAATAATATTGACTATACTTTTCAAGCCTTGCTGAATCTCTACATAGGCTGCAGCAATAATAATATAAATGTGATTAAAATTTCAACAACAGTAGGGAAGGAAAAAAAATCAGTTATTCTATTTTACTAAAGTCACCTTAGGCACTAGACTTGTAATAAAAATACTATTTTCATCTTAACACCTTCACTAATACAACTCTAGGGTATTTTACAAAGGAAGTGGCAGCACCATTTACATCCAGGGTACCATTACCGCACAAAGAGCTCCTGTTTATTTCTTTTTTTCATGCAAGTTTCAAGTGAGAAATTTAGAAAAAAAACCAAGCTACTAAAATCACAGAGTCTTGGCACATTTATTTTCCAAAGAACTATTTCATCTTTTTCCCATTCACCAACAGGTGTCCTTTTCAGTCCAGAAAGGATCTAGGGCTTTGTTCAGTATTGGAGACAAGAGGAGCACTCCCATTTTGTGACTGGACTCTATGGGTAGGGCTTCATCTATTTCATTTCACCTACTGTTTTGAAAGACTTGTGTGCAGTTCAGATGTGATACAGAAACAAAGCAGAGGAAAGTGCACCAACAAAATTCCACAAAAGAAAGCATGAATTTGATCCTATGACTAAATTCATGCCAGAGACAGCAAAGTCAGGGGTTTTTTTAATATATTTTTAATTTTTAAAAAAAGGAAAAGTTGTCAGAAAACTTGGCCAGGTAATTATTTTTTGGCAAAACACAGGCATTCCTGGAAAAGCATGTAACATGGGAAAAAAAGGAAGAATAAAATAGGAGTATACCTCTTAAAAGTGAAATTAAGATCTTAAGTAAGTGCCACAGTTATTTCACAGGCTTGCTAAAAGTGCTTGGGGGTTAAAGAAAAACAGCGTCATGCTTAAACAGAACCATTTGGATATTTTCTTTGAAAGCAGAAACAAACAAAAAAAGGCCATGCCTGAGAAGCATTCTAATATTATAGCAGCTCTGGAACAGAAACTAAATGATACCAGAGTAAGGACTGGTTTTCTCCTTTGAACTCTTAAGTACTGCTCAGCTTGTGTCAGGTGTGATAAAATGAGTGCAACTGTGACAAAGCACAGTGGCTCACTTACCCAGTCTCTTCCTATTTCTCATTCATAGCTTGTTTTTTTCCTTCTTGGAAAGAAAGAGGTGCCTTCCGTTCATTTCCAACATGGCACAGAAGTATTTCAGGAGGTAGAGGGACAGGATGTCACCAAGACAACACAAGTAAGCACAAAAGACAGATACAAAGAACAGACTTCTTCAGTGGCACATTTGTCAGATATTTCATAAATCACAGTGTCATTGTATTACAACAGTAACTGCCCTCTTGGAACATACTCCGGGTTATCCCTCTCTTTATGGGCTAGTTGATATAGCTTGCAAATTCCACAGCTGGTTTGTCACTGACTACTATAAATGGAATAAACCAAGAGATTGTTCTTCAGTTCTTGATATGCACTGTTACAGACAGCTTTCACAGACACAGACCACATGAGGTATTACTGGCTCTGATTAGCAGGTTCAAGATAGTGGCTCAAATCACAAGACCTTCCCTCAAGAAGGTACAAAGGCCTGTTTTCTCCATGCACTCTACACCACACTGACTGCCATGGACCAGCCCCACTGCACTACCAGAAGCACTCCTGCCAAGGTCACCACCTGACTCTGTTAATTTTTAAGAGGTTTAAAGCATTTTTTTTCAAACTAATTTCACCCAATCTAGTTTGACACTGATAAACAATGGGTCAGGTTTGTGATACTTCTCCTAAAAATTCACTTTTACTCCAGTTCCATAGCATGAGTAATCATAAGCTACAGCAGGTTAGTTATACAAGCACTCATAATGCTTTTAAGTTTCTGAGTAAGATCTTGGTTTCCCCTCCTCCCAAGTCTCTGGCCCAAACTGTAGCATACACTTCAAAATATTTAACTATATTTAGCTGGTAAGCTGGTTTAAAGGTTGTAGTTTATAAAGAAAACTTACCAAGACGTACTGAGGGAGCACAAAAGAACTGAAATAAAACAGAAACCCTTCCCAAAATCCTTCCCATATTGCAGCAACAAATGACAAAACTATTTTGACACAAAGTCATTTTAAAAACCCAAAAACTTTCATCAATTTCTGAAAATTTGTTAACTAGTTAGCTTTTTATTTCCACTATACTTTTGTTCTCCGAGTCCTGGTTGCTTATTTACATACGTGGTGGTCATGTTGGTACAGTTAACTGGATTCACCATTCATTTCTGAGCACTTAATTTCTGGCCTGTACATTAATCCCAGCCTTTGTATCTTTCCCAACATTTCAAGTCTTTGAGTAGCTTCAAACCATTAGAGAAATTTGTCTTTATTTCCAAATACAAAAAAAAAAAAAAAATCTGTTCCACGTTCCTTTAGTGTTGAACCCGGCCTAACTTCATCATGCAAAAATAATAGATTTAATTGTTTAATTGATTTCTTGTAACCCTTTGCAGCTAGAAATTTACATGGCACAGCAAAAGCATCACTTTCTAATCACTGGATAATTTAGAGATAAGGGAGATTTTTTATTATTATTTATTTCAGTGTTCACAAATCAAACTACAGTAAGCTCATGAGAAACCAGGAAAACATCTAAAATTATATAAAATTTCTTTCATATAACAAAAAATGACGTGACTTTGCCCATTACCTGAAACTTCCCCATAGCCACATTATTTAATTCTGGTAGGAGTGTGGCTGGCAGACATGACACAAATATTTATAGAACATATGTATACATAAGCATATTTGTTTTAAATTAAATAAATAAGGATACATTAAAGGACAAATGATGCAAACTGAAATAGGTATTAATGCCTCTTATACTTCTGACATTACGAAATGACTCCTGCCTTGATGTACAAAGTGGTTTTGGACATTGTTTTATTCTATTTATACACTTAGTAACATTTGCAAATGTGTTTTATTGGGTATGTAAAGCAGGTGGACTTGCTAAAGTAGAATACAAACATATTATCTATGAAGATGACTTACCAGTGCTATTTTGAAAAAGTAAGACTGCAAAGACACACAATCAGTTATAGAAATTTGTTCAGATCATTTAACAAATGTTGGTCTGAACCTAAAAATAGCAGCAACTGACTGCAGCCATCACCATTTTCAAACTGAAAAAATACTGTTAACACAACAGGACATACATACATATAATTCTGGGGAATGTCTTAAATGTCTAAATTAACTTTGTAACAACCCTAAGCTTGTGCAATGCACTTTTATTGAACATCTTTTTGTAAAACTCGTGCTAGCACTTTTCTTAGTTGCTTGGGCCAACTTACATACCAACATGCTTAATATTACCTTCCAAACTGCCGTTACCCAAACACATCCCCTCAAAAGATTCATCCATTTGTCAAAAACAAAACACTAAATCCAATACACAAATGCAATATTGGGAATTTTTCTCCATTCCACAATCAGAACAAAAAGTTACTTTCTATACAGGGGAGGTGCAAAGAGAAGAAGCTTGGTATTTTATATTTTCTTGGAGCTTGAAACTTAGATTTTTAGAAATATGCTCATCCTCCCATAACCATGTGAATGACAGTAAAGACTCATTGCACAGGTCAGTTGCAGCATGTCTGATTCTGACATGGTAGAGCAAGTGATTTATATTGGCCGCAATGTTTCTGGGACTACCATGGAAAGTCAAAAGGCAGTTGCATGAATTTCCCTTTTTTGTAAGGATAAATCCATCAGATGTTTTCATCAGTCACTTAAATTTGCCTACCATACAGAGAGCTTTGCAATGAAGAAATCTCCTGCAAGTCCCAAAACAAGATGCAGTATAAAAAAAAAAAAAAAAAAAAAAAAAGCCAAGTGCTTACATGTATACACTTGAATGCAAAACATTTGCCATGGATTATGTCACTGGAAGCAGCATGTCCTTGTTTCCAAAGGTAAACAGAAGGAAATCTCAGTAGTACACCTGCAGACGAGGCTTTCTGCAAGAATCGATGCTTCCAGAAAAGCTTGAAAGGAGACCACAGGCTAGGCCTCGTCTTATTTTCTCAGCAAGGCTCTATCAGTAACAAAGAACGCAAAGCTTATTGTGCTCAGTGCCCATATTCTACAAGTTTGCTATAATGCTCCAAGGGCTTAAGTGCTCTTATCTGCCAACCCCCTGCTTCATTTCTCCTTTGAAATAAATCCCTTAGTAATAACAAATGAGACTTGCTACTTAGCCTGTATGCAGATGAGGAAGGACAGAGCTGTTTCTACATTTGGCTGGCAAATAACAATCTATAGAGGTAGCATGGACTGTTTAGGGATTACAGACAAAATTAACTAAATGTATCTCCTGGTTTCTCCTCTTCCCCCACTAAGTTCTTTAACCCTTATTTTAAGAGAGTAATTCCAATTCACAGTCATTTAAAGTTTCAACTTTCTACTTAATTTTGGTGTCTATATGCCTGGACTCAGAGTAGACAGAAACAAGGAATGAGGAGAGTGGTTTCAGATTATTTAAACAGTGGCAATTTCTACAGTCCTGCCATAGGCTGTCAAAGGCATAAGTCATTTACAGAGGTCAGGATACCCAGGAATGCTTTTAAGATGTTCATTGTAGCTATTAGAAATAAAAGGAAGAAGGAGCAAAAGCTTAATATAGAAAAAGGGATTTCCTGAGTATATTTGCATATTCCTTAGATGGCAATTTATAGGTTTTTTTTTTCCAGTAAACATAGAAATTACAAAGTTGCAAAAAACATATTGGAATGTTTTTTAAATAGTTTTTAAGCTACAGAAATAACTTGGGATTTCATGTGGCAAGGGCACAGAGACCTTTACTCCATCTGTGATTTCTATCCTGTGGGGATTGAAGATAAAGAGGACATTCACATGTGTAAAGATAATAAAGAATTAGTTCCAAAATGCTGAATTGTCCACTTTAAAATAAATTACACAAGTTTCATCTGCAATTTAAAAGCCCTAATGTTTTGCATACTAACAACTCAAAATTAGTAAATCACTCTTGCACAGAGTATGCACGTTCAGAATTAAGTAACATCAAAAGCATCATCATTAAGAAAAGTATAAACAAAATTGAGAGATAAACATGGGGTCACTTTCCTCTTCTTGATTATTTATTAGGTATTAATATAAAGTCTTATGTGCTTGATAATGTAGATTATCAACCCAAATTTGTGTTCTAGAATTTTTTTCCATTCCTTTCTTTTCCTACAGCACCACTCTGACTTATATTTATGGGAAATATAACCATAAAATTTTTAGTTTATTTTCCATGCTTTCTTAGTAGACTTCCTAAATTGTCCTTCAGTGCACTGCCTGTATACCAACCTTACTCCCTGCAGGTCATAAGAACTAAAAATATTTAAAGATATTTTCTTGTCACAGTTGGAAAAAACTTCACTTTCTATGTCATTTCAGGCTTTTTTCTTTTTACTTGCAAGATTGTTGACTAACAAGAGTTGTGATTGCTGAGACAGATACAAATACCTTATACCTTTGCAGTGAAGAACAGCCCAGTTTCTGAAGAAAAAAAAAATTGAGAGGAGAACAAGGATGAATAACTTATTTCCAAAGGAAACTGCTGTTCATCTTACATACACTGGTATCTCTGAAACTAGGATTTACCTATCTACAAAAAATAAGCAATTTAATTCAGTTTTAAGTTGCCTTTTTGTGTATTCCAATACAACATGTAAATAAAATAAATTTAATCCTTAAAACATCATACCATTATTTGTTTGCTGAGGGACTATGTAAAAAAAATTGGGGGTTGTCAGCTTAACATCAATAGTCTAAATATAAAAGATGCAAATTGGTTCAATAATGGGCCACAGTGTTCAAAAACAGACCACATTTCCTCTCAGTCAAAACAGCATATAATATTTTATGAACACAACTCCAAAATTAAAAAAAATATACTCTAAGCATAAGCAAGCAGAGGAACTATGAGGAAGAGGAACTATGTTGCTGAAACACCACAGAATTCTATATATTTCTTCTTAATCAAAATTCATAATTAAAAGGCTTGACTTTAGGAAGTAATATGAAAATATTTTAGCCAACAACTTTAATCCTGCCTGTATATGATCTTCTTTCATACGACTAAACTACAGCTGCCTAATTGTTTCAGTAAAATTGTTGTTGTGAATAGACCATGCAAATGATGAGATGTTGAAGCCGAGTCAGTCATTCAATCCCTGCTTCTAGCTCTCTACCACAGGAAAACTCCTCCAGCCTTTCAGCCTAAACCAGTATGCAGCCACTAATTCTTCAGCATCAACTGGTTTAGTTCATGCACTTAGTAGCATTTTAAAAAAACAGAGAGATGCAGGTTGGAGTGTAGCCACACATGCAGAAATGCCAACACCACAATTAGATGAAATAATCCCATGAACCTCACTCAGGTGCAGTTGGAACAGCACACCTAACCTACCTTCCATATATTCTATCTAGAGTTTAATGCATTAATGTTTTTCCTTCCCTCCGTACACTTGTGATTCCTGATAGAAGTTCTGGTCAATCATATTTTATGTTCTCTATTTTGATATCTGCACTTACAGATACAATTACACTATTTGAATATTGAGCACATTCCATCTGGAAAAGGTTTAGAGAAATACATTGGTGACCACTTCCCTCTCTGATTAAATATTTTGACTGGATGAAAATACTCATATGCATAATTATCGAACAGCCAGCACAGCAGAAAAATTTTGAAAAAAATGCAAACATTTTTCCTAGTATACTGATCATTATCAGAAATAAATTACAGAGGCTAGATGACTGTCATAATGCTCATGTCAGAAGTCACAGGATATGCAATTACTATGAAGTTGCCCTTGGCATCAGTGTTTTACAGAAATGTCCAACAGGTGCTCCCTCTCTACATCAATTTCTTCCTCTTTTCAGAAACATAAGAAACTCGCTCTCTAGAATGAAATGGCTGATACTGCAAAAATATTCATAGCCATATCCACCAGAACAAAATACTGTTCCATTCCAGTAAAATTTATGTCTCTAAAATAAACCAAACACCAGATGAAATATCACTGAATCTGCTTCAGGAATTAATTTTGCTGCCAGTACTCAAATCAGATATTGAGGCATTGCATTTTTTCCTAATGATTTTTTAAATTAAATTGTTTACTTTTTCAGCATTTTCACAGTACATTGTACTGTGAAAATGTCACAGTACATTGTACAGCATTGTACAGTGACATCAAAGAAAGACACATTAGTGTGAATCATCCCAATTACAGTGTTCTAATGCATAGATTTAGTAACATGTGAGAATTTGACTCATTGTCTTCAATCAAACCCAGACTGTATAGAGAAGGTGAATTAAACCCATAGTCATTAGTTTAAAAGTAGCAGATAATTTTTTATAGTAAAGAGTGTGTTTTAAAAGGCTATTATATGCTCCTAGACTGGAAACATCTCATTAGAATGTGATATTTGGGGCTGTCCTAGAATTTTAGTTTCTAAGAGTTCAGACATGAAAGCAATCAAGCCTGCGCTGCTATATAATAGATTTTCACTTGTGAATATTAACAGACTCTGAACTGTGACACAAATTGGTAACATGTATTTTAAATCTGAAATCTGGTGAAATTTCTCAGTGCAGCAAACTGTCTGAAGGGTGAAAGGAATGTAACTGAAGCTGTAAAGCCAGTGCACGCTAAACCCCAGCTTCCCAGCAGGGGTGCTGGAAGGGCACAGAAATGCTTTTTCTCCACAGTGAATCAAGGAACATTTTCTGTCCCCCTGAAATATCACAAGCTAACCTTCCTGAAAGCTGCAAATGCAATGCTTGGGAGTCTGTTTCTCATATTAAAAGGCAAAAGTTCATAGTGTGTATTGCAAAGACTGAGGAAAAAAAAAATCTTCGGAATTGACAGGCTTGCTTCTCTAACAGTGACTCTTCTTCTACACAGCAGATTGTTCAATTTAGTTGTATCATAACTGAGAGGAACGTTCACAACTCAACTACAGACTTCAGCAAACAGCACTGCATTGAGACTAATGCTCAGGCAAACCTTCTTCCACAGTCATGAAGGGCAAATGTAAACACAGGCTGCCAGAAGCTGAGACCCTGAGAATCTCTGTGCTTTAGCCCAGTTTAAAATAAACATCATAAAGTTAAGAAAAGGATGTTAGCAGACATATTAAAAAAAGAAACTCAATAAATTCAATTCACTCTCCCCCCACCAAAAGCCACAGAGGCAGAAATTTCCACCAGCTCAGTAAGTACTGGCAAAACCAATATTTATTCCGCACTTGGTGCTAAGGTCACAAATGGCAATAACCAGATTTTCTGTTTCTACAAACCTGGAGTCATCTAAAATTCTTGGACCCATTTTTTCTCAGTTTGTCATCCTTTACCACACAAATAGCAAGTCTTAAATTCCCTGAACATTTTTCTCTTCTCCTAGCTAGCTGTGCTCTCAGAGCATTGGAGCTTTTGTCACCTCTCTTTGTGGAGCACTGCTTTCAGCTATAGCATATTAAAGATTAAAGATTTCCCATTGCTTTTATTTCTTCCACAGTGTTGTCCTATGCACTCAGAAGATAAAGAGTCAGTAGCGCTTGATGTGGAAGTTAAACTCCGAAGTTAGCACATGCAACTGTTATGTCACATACATTGAACTGGAACTCCTAAAAACAACAGTTGTAAGTGTCATTAATCATTAAGCATGTCCTGCACACAACAGATAAAGCAAACACTTATCAGATTTTGGAGGAAACCCTGCTCACTTCCATCAACAAGAGTATCATCTTTCCAAAAACAGCAAAAATATTACAACCCAGCAAGTGACCTCTGTTGTCATCAGAAGAGTCTAGGCTTCAAAATCACTGGTGCAATTAAGTTCTTCAAAATGTATCCAAAAGTTGAGATTGATGACACCTCCAGATTAATTTCTTGAGTAATTTTTCCCAATTTTTCTTATTCCCACTTTATCAAAATTTGACTCCAGATAACAGCACATTATCACAAATAAGCATGGAGAGTCTTTTCCATTTTAAATTTTTTTTTAGAAATAAAAATGGCAATTGAAATTCCAAATAAGATAAATGGAACATTATTTCTCAGGAGAACAGAACTGAAAAGGGAGAGCACGAACAGAAAAAAAATACTGGAATCAAAACAAAATTACTTGAAGTATTTATTAAGGCGTGTCTTCCCAAGGATCATGATCAGAGCTACTTTATTCTATTTTGGAAAATATTCTTATAAGCAAATAAAACTGGTTGACCCAAATCTGCTAGTGTCACCCAATAGAATGTCAAATCATCACTACAGGGAAACTGCTTTGAAAAAGGATAACAGGAGGTCTCTCACAACAAAGCCCTGAATTTTAAATAGATTTTTCCTTGGTATAGGAAGCCACCAACAAACAACAAAAAAAAAACCTCTAGATAATCACAGCATTCCATAAATTATAGAAATGTATTGGAACAGCACAGCAAAGCAAAGAATACTGACATGTCATAATTTTCATGCTATATGCTGCATGGAGCAAGTGTGCTCTGAAAGGTAAACAAAAAACTTTTTGATTTTGCACTGTAGTCATCATTAAGTGAATTTATCTGCAGCCTCTTCTAAGTGCACTTGCAGAAGAACACTACACAAATGTCTCCAAAATGCTTAGCTGTAATAAAACTATAATAATGATTTTATTTTGCAGCTGAGCTAACGTAAGCTGGAATGCAGGCATATAAATCTAAATTGAATTTATAAATACTTGAATTTAGGATTCCTTTTGAGATTCACAATGAAAACTCAAGTCTGAATTCCCAATATGGAGATTTTATGCTTTTAATAGTCATATTTTTATTTGCTCTTCTGCCATAAATTTGGTTTTGCCAATATAAATAGGTCCTAGTAATAGAAGAGGGATAACATTTAAACTTGTTAATTCTCTTTATGAAAATAAATTCTGTAATATATATATAGGGATCAGTAATAGTTCCCATGGTAATATTAAAAAAATAAGCTTAATATTCCCACATATATAATTACTAAAAGAAATACCATTTGTGTATGCTTAAAATAGCACTCAAGACAGCATTACACCCAATAATTTAAAGTTACAGTTATAATGTTGACATGCAAAATCCTGGTTTCGTACTTGCATGCTTCTTTATTTTCCAGATTACAACGCTGAAGTTCTTTTTTTTTAACGTGCAAACTCTTATTAAACTTACTTACTAGAGTGTCACTGCAAAAGTAGATGCACATTACCTGGAAAACTGCTCTCAGCTGAAAAATATACTTCAGTTCAGCTGAAAAACAGGCCAAAACCACATACACAAATATCTCACTTTTATTACTCCTTTTTTATACTCCACTGAATCCACATGCTAAGCTGTAAGGAAAGGCAGTTTGTACTGGATATCATGTTTTTAATGAGAACATTCAGTGCCAGTATTCTAGTGTGTCTTTAGCACCATTCATCTCTTCATCATAAAATCATTGCAGGGGTCTAACTCCAGGACAAATTTAGCTTAAGCCTTACTTTCTCCCTATTTTTTAATAAAAGGAAATGTTTTGATTGTACTAGCCGAGTCTGGGTTATCCAATTAAGAGGTTTGGAGATAGATGTGTCTCAGGGTGGGGTGCAGAGAAGGATGTTTGTTTGTTTGTTTGTTTTTTATTTAAATGAAGACATTTCGTAATTTAAGATTCAAAAGCTCTGACTCAGTACTGCAGACTACTGCTTAGTGCTTTGGGAAAGGAGTGTTTTTTTTGCTGGGACTACTATCCCTTCAGTATATCAATTTTAAGATCATCTGGGTATTTGGATAATTCCAGTCTCATATTCGGCATTCAATTACCACAAGCATCAATAAACTGTCCCAACTTACTGATGGGGGAAGGAATAAGTTAGTGTAATTTCTATTTTACCAGACAGAAAATTGAGAAACAGAAAAATAAGTGTCTTGTCCAAGCTTATGCATGAAGTCTGCTACAGAGTGCAAAATTAAAGAAATTATTTTCAACATAATTCTAGCCAAAGGACTCACAACACCATCCTTCTGTTCTCTTTTGAGTATAAACCATTTTAAAAATGAGAGCGTAATATGCACCATGCATATCAAATGCACAAAACTGTATGCTGCAGCAAAGGAGACAGAGACTACAATCAGCAAGAAGGTTGTTTTTCAGAATGTGCTTTGACACAACCCCTGACCTTAAAAGCATATCAGAGGCAAGAACTCCCACAGTTCTGTGAGCTGTCAAACATCCACACATAACCTAAACTTGTTATGCTAGGATACTATTTTTGTTCACATTGGTTTTATACTTTTTAAGTGTGTTCCCACATTTGTATATGGTAAGTAACAATGGCTCCTCAAGCTAAGGCACAGCTAAGAAATACAGCGATGGCAAACAGACAGTCCTTAGGCATCCTTAGTATATTGAGTAGGCCTAGGGGGACATGGGGCATGGAGTATGCAGACAGATTTGTTTTAGGGGTCCTGGATAAGAAAAATTATTGTAGAAAGGAGCACAAGTTTTAGAAGGTAAAGCTAGTGTTTAGAAGGTAAACTTAAAAACCAAAGCAACAGAATGTGAGCACTACATGGTTGCAGCCTGTTACCCCTAACTGAGCAGCCCTGGGATATGCAGAACATTTGATAGGTAAAATCACTCTTGCCATTTGGGTAACAAGCTCATTAACAGTCAAAGAGCAGTGCTGAAAATTAATGATCTGCATCTGACTGCCCAATCAAAATCTGCTCTTCATAACAATATTTATGTTTGAGAATGTACCTAGCAGATGTCTGTTACTGTAGACTATTTGAGAATAACTAATTTTACCTAGAAAGCATTAAAGAAAAAGGAAGAAAAGATTACATTTTTTGGAACTCCATAATTTGTAACACAGAAGATGGAAGAATTTGGACAGAAATGCAAGTGTAAAGTTCATGAAAGCTCTTTTACATTCAACTCCTCAGTGCAGAACAGAGAAAGCCACATATTTCACTCTTCCTATACTGATGCACACCAGCTAATTCATCAAGAACAATCCAGAGGTCTTTACAGCATATCATAGATAAGAGTACACAGAAAATTGCACGTTCTACATCAAAATGTATCAAGAAGCATGAGGGAAATTAAATCAATGTATTACAATTAACACAAAAAACACCATCACATCTTTTGGCATTATGCTGACATCAAACTATTTAAACTGCTTAATGTTCAATGATACCACAGAATCATTAACTTAGAGGATGAGGAGATACAGAGATGCTTTCTCACCTCAGAAGGCTTCAGTTGTCTGCCAGGGAAGTGTTTCTCCTGTGTGATCTTCATGACCTGACCTATACTGGAGCATGAACTTTTAGAAAATTCCACAAGATGGGGATTGTCAGGACGAAACTGTCTTCTGCCTGTACCTTGTGCAGTGCGAAGAGGCCATGGAGAGTGCCACTCCAAAAAATATCACCATTCATGAGCAGGGAAGGATTTCTGTGATGAACATCAGGAAATATTCATTTGACAGCCAATCTCTGACATTTGCTTATGTACTTCACCAAAGGAGACAGTGAAATTTAAGCAGAAAAACTTGGTAGGTGTAGCCACCACCTTCAGATGCAAGTGGACTCTTGAGCAGTCACTAGACTCTGTCATACTAGCTATTCACAACTGCTGAGTGGGAGGAAAAAGCTGTTTGTCACTTTTCTTAAAGAAAACTGTTACTTTCTTTGTCTACAAGAAAACCAAAGAGCTATCAATTCTATTAAACAAAACAAGCACCAGGATCTTGTTATGTGTATGTAAATGTATCTTTACTACCAAGAAAAAAGTGCTGCCTCCAAGAGAAAGGTGGTTCAAAGCAAAAAGGAGAAATTTAGCAAATGAGAGCAGCCATTATCTCAAAGACAGAGATTTACCTCCATGTATTCAGGGTGTAGAGTAATGGCTGTTGTACTGGATGGTGTATGGTTTGTAGATCTATGAGACCCATCTCAACTGAATTCCTAAACAGCTGATATGACAGAGATGTCCATTACCCAAGTGGACAGCACTCTTTATTGATCAGTGCTCTACTTAGCAATCCAATTTGTTATTCTTTTGTCTCTGCCCTCATCTACGCTAGATAAAAAGAAGGAAATAATCAGGCTTTGAAATAGTTAATCCATCTATTGGCAAAATAAGCAATTAAAGCACCTAAGGCACAGAACTTTTAGAATATCTGCCTCACCTATACAACAGGCAGGCAGAACTGAGAAGCAGTCTTAGTATGAAAGAGGAGATAAAGAATTGCTACAGTCACTACAAACTCTATTTATGTAAAGTGTCATGTTCCTTTAGTAGCTTCTTTGTGAAATGCTTTTGTTTCTCTTGACATATAGTGGGCAAAAAAATCCAAAACCCCAACAAAGTAAAAGTGACTACCTTACCTAATGAACCAGTGAATCACCTGGGGAGATGCAACTGCCTTTAATTTGATTTATACAGTTAGTCTACAATTGCACAGTATTACAATACACACAGTATGTTTGTTAAACTGTTCTCACATGAAAGATTAGAGTAGACATGAGAAAAGCAACACTGCAACATTTAATATTATTCTTCATAGTACACATAAGCACCCATGTCATGGAGACAGAAGCTTTTTTTATTCCTTCGCCAAGTCCAGTAACAAAAAAAATTTAAAATCTTCCAGACCTGAACTGCATAGTCATTAGCAAACAGTCAATGACTTGAACCTCCACTAAGGCTCAAATTGCACTTTGCCCAGGCTTTTCAACATTTCGGTTTAGAAAGCCTTCCATACCCAGATTTCCCCTGAGAAATTTTTTATGATGCTAGAAAGACTGTTAACCAGAGAAGAGAGTTCCCTGGCACCTGAGCCACAGAGAGGACTATCAAATAACCCTTAATTGCTGGATGACACTGGGTGTCTGAGCTTGAATTCTGATCTCCAAATATTATCTATGCAACTGCCTGCAGAGGTAAGACTGTTATGATAGCAGCAGATAAAATCTATTAAAATGGAGAACAGCGAAAATATCAAGACCCTAACTTTCACCATAAAACCAGTTTATGAGAGAACATAACAGAACATAACGCACACAAGTGGCAAGAAGTAATGTGTTCTCTGCTATATCAAGAACACAAGCCTAGGTTCTAACCTCCTTCTGCACTGGAAGGAGTCATGAACATGGAAGAGCATAATTTGAGTCAGGGAAAACACTGCATACTCAGGACTAAACACAGTAGCTATTAATAATTCTATAAACACTGCTGGATTGCAAATGCTAATACCAGTATCACTCATAGGTTAATTTTAAATTTAGGAAAATGTTTACAGCTTCAATCACCAGCATGAATATTCCAATACAACTGCAGAGCATGTATTTTTCTTTTGCCTTATATCTTCTCTTTTCCATTCATGCAATTCTGCTAGCATCTCTGTCCAGTATTGCTCATACTCTAATCTACTTCAGGATTTATCTCTTATTGTTGCTGCCAAAACCCCCAGATAAGCCTGTATGTTTTAAATTTTCACACACTCAACAGCTAAGAAATACAGCAAAGATGTTGCATGCAAAAGGGACCATGAATAAGAATTTCTTAGTAAGCACATAAAATTTTGTTCATTTGGCAGAAAAAGGCAGATACACAGGAAGAGAGAAAAATGGGAGGTTTGGTATCAAATCTAGCTAATGGATTCCACAGGGCAAACCTGTAACTGACTGCTGGAAACTAGTGTTAATAAGAAGAATCTGGTTAGATTAATCATGGACATTAAGAAATAAAAACTTAGCTTTAGCCAAAGAAAGGCTGAAACCTACAAACACACAACACAGTGCTGCTTAGAACATCTCCCCATCCCCACCCAGTTTCTCTCAAAATTCATTTAGATATTTGTAAGTCACCAGAAAAAGTACTCAGTAAACAGTAAAACAAACACAAAAATAAAGACTTTAAAATTCATCCATCCATCCATCCCTCCATCCATCCATCCATCCATCCATCCATCCATCCATCCATCCATCCATCCATTATTATTGTGGTGTTACTAATCTCTGTTTAACTGTAAGACCTCCCTATAAAAGTGGACTACCTACCAGAATGTAATGTAGAACAGAGTCCTGACTCTCATTTTCTTGTCTTTCTGATGATTTCCTTTTTTTACTACTGCATTTCTTTGATGGTGATTTAACCATTTAATAACATTATTTAAACTTTGTGAAGTGATTCTCCAAGTGACATCACATAGACCATCATTAACACAGTGTTTCAATTTCAGAATTAGAAAACATTTTTTCTCCCCCTTCACACACACCCTTGCAAAACCTCAGCTTAAATATCTAAATAAAACACTTCCCTCCCCACCCCCACAAATATACCTGTTTTCTATAACTAAAGTTTCTGTTTGTCCAAGCCTAACCAAATGGACATCTGCTGCAGCCTTCTTATTATACCTCTCTGTTACTCACTTTGCAAGCTTAACTCACCCAGAAAACAAAAAGGGAGTAATAAAGAGGGGGGAAAGGAGCATGTTATAACTGGCCTCAAATTTAAATGAGAATGTTTCTAAAAACTGATGACATTGCTTAAAGATACCGGTCACCTCTTCTTACTTATTTTTAGCCTTCAAGAAAGCACTGTACCTTTTCAATATCAGCATTTTCATTGAGCCCACAGAAATCAAAACTCAGATGAGAAATGAAGAAATGTTTAACAAAACTATTAAATGTTTAACAAAACATTATGTTAACAAAACAAAAATATTTCACAAAACTTTCTTATTAAAAAATTCATGTCACATTTGAGCTAAAATTTTGCTACAGGTAGTTTTAGGCCATTTCTGAAGAAATCTTCTTTTCCCTAAGCACCTCCTTTCGTCTTAATCAAAATAATAGCATTATTTCTCTCTTTACGGGTATAATTCCTGAATCACCGCATTTTGCTCTTCTAGTCTACTTTGATCCTTGGCTGCTGCAACACTTAAGAACAGAGCTGCAGCAAAAATGCTCTTCTTCTAATCTCTGCCTAGTTGGTAAAATTTGATGTCTCTGGTATGCTTCATTTGAATCAGTGAAGCAATTTTTGGATCACTTATCTTTTTTCTCAAAATATGGCAAGCAGAAAGTCTTAGTGGCCTATTCCAACTACTTACTTCGTGATTCTAATTTTTGTTATTAAACTACAAAACAATGGCTGGTATTAAATACGCAGTGCAAGTCTGTGAGCAACACAGTATTTCAGATATTTGTACTACCTCTCTTCAGCATTCAGCCATTGCTCTGCATCTTTTTGAGATCAATGGCTTGCTCTTCTTCGCCTCTTCTGAGAGAATTAAATACTCCCTTCAGAACAAAATAGGTTTCAGGAATGAAGATAGTTTGGCTGCTAATGCTTCCATATTAGTCTGTAATGGGGGAACACAACTCAGTCTGTCAGTTTTACTCCTCTGCAACAATAATTGCAGGCTTTGCACCTTTTAGTGCTCACATTCACTTTGAAGTTTCCCCCCTTCAGGGTTCTCCCCTTTCTGCCCTCTTCTCATTTGTTTTGGTATGGCTTGCACATTTCCTGCTATTACAATTAACAATGCACATACAGAAACAATAGCTACTGTCACAACACTCACTGCTTCAAAGCTCTCTCCAACTTGCAAGACATAATACACAGAAAGGACGCTAATGAAAAGGCTGAATTTAAAATCCCATTTATCCTGAAAAGGTTGTGCTACATTGAGATGTCCTTGGGAGATTGCTGGGAGACACTGGGGTATCTCAATGTTGTGGCGATCATTTTCTCATCAAGAGAATTATGCTTTTCATGTCTGGACTGTTTAAGGGTGCACACATGCTAATTTAATTTATGTTTTTAGGAGAGCTGAAGCCTTTGCACAGAAAATGCAAGGGGCTATAGGTTGCACTGCATGCACAAGAGATTACCCCGGTCTCTTGAGAGCTAATGGCAGAGCTGCAAGATGCAGCAGTGAACATCAGTTCAATTTCTTGGTAATGTTCTTAATTCAAAATCACCATCCTGCAAAGAAACTATGCCATACACAAGAGGTATTTAAGAAAAATCCCCCTGGGGTTTATAAATATCTTGAAAAGAGTTGGACCGTTTATACCCTAAATAATCAGACTAACCCACACCAAGTACAGGTATACTCCTACAGGCAGTGGGTGTGCTACTGATGTTTTGTTATTTGAACATCTTCATGCCATCAGTATTCAAAATAACCTTTAAAAAATTAGTCTGTAGGTTTAGTCGCTTAGTACACTTAGAGCAGGTAGCAGCCACAGCTATTACATGTAATTTCAGACTGAAAGACTCATTAGCTATCTTAGGAGCATGACTAGTTGTTCCACACTATTTTAGGAAGGCTAGGAATTTCTGTGTGCTGGGACAGATGGCCTCACAGACTGAGATAAAACAAAAGAAACAAGGGATTTTCAAAGAAAACTATAATTTTAGATACATTTTATACTACAGACTATTGCCTGTGATGAAACAATTCCCGTGCATGTCAGTATAAGCAGAACTACAATCACACATTATCAACAAACTACTCTTTGCAATAACAATGCCTAAATTCAGAGGTCTTGTAAGTAGATTGAAATAATAAATCTCAAGACACAATAAATCTTAAAAAATACTTACTTGAGAGACTCCAGATCATCTTGAGGTTCCATCTATTATTATTATATTCTTAAGTTTGAAGAAAGCAGTGTTGTTTGTCCCAGATCAAAGCTAAGTCTGAGCACTGTTATTTTAGACCTACAAATCTCAGTACAATACCGGGCGTGTGAAGACTGGTGTAAATGATGTTCAGTAAAGTAGATATTAAAGTACAAGTTTCAACACAGTCTATGTTAAAATTTCTGCTTTTATTAGCAATACTTTTTGTCCTCCCCACACAGACATTTCTGTCAGTATCTTCACAAGTCTATGCCTCAACAAGGTATCAGTCAGAGGCCCTATGCTACAATTCATACTGAAAGAAAGGATGAAAGAAGAAACACAGTAAGAGAGTGTACTTTATATCTCAATTCTTCCATTTTCTTAATAATTTTCTTCTGAAAGAGCAATGCTTTTGCAAAACTCAGAAACAGTGCAGCAGATTAGAAAATACCTAAGATATTTCAAATTCACATGCACTTCAAGTAGGTATCATTTCTTCCTAGGAAAGGCAAGATAGCATTCTTTACTGTCAATATTTGGAACCGAAGACTTGAATTCAAATTGTTTTCCCTGGTTACTTCATTCTGTTTCCCTCACTCACACCCCATCAACAAAAGTGTGAGTGTTGTGAGTTTGTTCATGAAACAAACTTCAATGGAACTCATTCAGAAAATATTAGTCTATCTCACGCATAGATTCCAGAGGGACCAAGTGTTAAGACAATTAGAAGGGATACTAAAGGGCAAATTCAATTTTTCATTTGTATACTGCATGCCAAACTGCAAAGAAAAAAAAGAAAGAAAGAAAAAAAAAAAAAACAGGAAGGAAAGAAAAAGAAACCAAGAGAAAACTCAAAGCAAGCTGACATCTGGCTGTTTCTTCTCAGGAGAGGTCCAAGATGAAAATAGCTGGGGCTGTGAAGAGCAGAATCAGCATGCACTTGCAAAGATGTCTCTTCCAACACAGGTGTTCTCAGTCTCTCACCTTCCTAAGTACAAAACTATCTTTCACATATAAAAATAGAAGACATGAAAAAAACCCAATCACTCTTGCAAGTAGCATCAGCACTTCTATGATTTATTTTAATATGTCCACATAGTGCTATTCTCCACTTTATCTCTAAAGCCATCTAAATGGTGGTGAGGAAAGGAAAGGAGGATATTTTAACCAGCTGTTTAATAGATTTTATTAGAAAAATATACATGGTATTCAGGTATATTAATTGCTCTGGATTCTGTCTATTTCTTTGAATTTAGGACCAAAGATGTTTGAGCATGGCCTCCTCAGTCATTCAAACCACAAAACACCAAGCCAAATTGCACGGGTGATTCATCTACTTCTATATTGGGAAATGAGCTACTATTTTGCAGATGGGAACACGGTATCTGGGATTACCATTCATTTCTTTATTCATTTTTTCCTCATTATTACTACAATCCTGGCACCAGGACTGAACAATAACATATAGAACTAACTATTGCAACTGAGAAATATATCAGACCTTTCAGCAAAGACATTTGCATTGAAAGTAGCACTGGAGGCAACATCTACAAATATATTCCAGTATTTCCCATCTATAAAACCCAATTTTTCATATCTTTCTTATTTGTCTAACTTCCCATAATTTGAACATTTCTGTTGGGTGTTTTAAATAGGAAAAAATTCTGGCATAGTGTCATGGTTTGACGCTGATGCAATGCCATGAAAATGCACCTTCCCCAAATAAATGCTGTGAGATGTGATCAGGACCAGAGCAGAGCAGGCTCAAGCTTAGAAATAAAGGAGAAAGAACTTTATTAAGCTACTATTACTATGATAAAAGACACACACTAAATCCAGAATGAAAACCCTCTAAAACACTCCTCCTCCCCCCACCCAAACTCCAGCAAACCAGAGTGAGACACAACTTGGACACTCAAATCAAATCATCGCCCTTCAGTCCTTCAAGGGAGAGAGGAGTCTCTCTTGCACCACAGACCCCCAGGAAACACAACTGCCACCTCTTGTGTTTCCATGTCACGAATGGCACCGCCCGGAGACAACCTGCCAGTGTGACACTCTCCAGTGCTCTCATCACCGTGCATGGGCAGACTGCCCATAGGGCTTCTTTAAGGATGCTTTGCCACGGACCAAAAGAAACGACAGTTCAGTTTTTCATTTTGGGACCAGAGTTCCCCCTATTTTTCCCCCTGGGGCCAAGGGTCTCAAGAACAGAGATCTTCTTCTTCCTGAAGACAGAGGGCATCACCACACCCTCCTCACCTTTTCTCTGTTCACTCCATTCCTGTGTTGGTAGTCACTGAAGCAGGTCTCTTGGCTCACCATTGCATCCCCCTAAAAAAGCAGCCTCTGTTGCAGGAGAAATTGGTTCAGTCTATGGCTAACAAGAAAAGTCCAGCCAAAAGCCACTCCATCACTCCCACCTAGAATTTCTTTTTCTAACATCTCAGGTCCTAGACTGTCCCTCTTCTCTTTCAAATCGAGGAGGAGTAATATTTCACAAATCTTTCATTTCCCAGGAAAGGGTTAAAAGTCTCAGACTCCCCGGACGCCTGAAATCTCAGCCCAGAACTCCAGCTCCTACAGCTGGGCACCTCCCCCCCACCTCCTTCTCCTCTGTTGGCAAATTCCAGGTGCCGTCAGGCTCTGTGTCTCTTTCCCTCTGTGGGTGGGGGGGAACAAAGACATCTCCGCTTCTCTCCACCCTTCCGTCCACAGGAGCTGGCCCAGTTCCAGTCCCTTCACCCCTGGCCTACCTCTCCCAGGCCACATGGCTTCCCCTCCCGCATCCAGCCCGTGGCTGGGCAGGGGAGGTCTGCGCTGCACTCTGACCAGAACCAAAGAGACAGTTCCCCTGGGAGTTCTTGCTTTTAACCCCCTGTGTTCTCAGAGGCGTGTCCATGCTTTCAGTGGTCACTCCAGGTGCCAATATCCAAACCTGACCACTGATTGGTTTGACCCCAACTTCCTGAGAAATTTCACTTCCCTGTCAAACCATGACACATAGGACAGTACAGATGGGAAGGCAGAAGGAAGGATAACAGAGTCAGTGCCCATTAGAAAATGTTTCCCTATAGAGCCTGGCATGGAGACTCCCAACTCCACCACTACTCTGCTGTCAGAAGATATCAAAGCCCATCAGCAAATGCCTCCGTGTGTAGTGTTACAATGCAAAAGATGACAATTTGCTGTTGTTACCATTTATTCAGTTAGCTGAAATAGCAGAGAATTATGGGGTGAGCTACAAATGCCAGCATTTCCAATGATCCCTGACACTTTGATTTGTTATGAAAGAAGATGCATGTGAACACTTCAGAAGAGTGTTAAAAATATTTGTCAGGTTGCAAAATCAAATTTTCAAAGTCATGAAATGCTGACAAGTTGCTATTTTACCTTGGTTTCAATCTGCATCTACTACAATACAGTCCATAACAATGTAATCATGGTACTACTTGTTCTAGGGGACTCCTGCATCATTAACTCAGAATGAGAAGAGTCTGTTCAAAGAACAGTTAAATTTTTTTCAGGAGAAAGTATTTCAATTAATAGATCTGAGGGTATTTTTCCCATTCAAAAAAGTCTTGCAACAAAAAATGTGAGAAGCTTACTCTTACTCAAGAATTTATTTAGGTTGCAAATATTGACAAATCTCACATTTAACACTTCTGTCAGCTGAAGAGTATTACAAATTGTATGGTACAGAAATGGAATTGAAGCAGAAAAAGGTTAATGCAAAAGTGACCAACAGTTTGGGCCTCCTGATTTGCAATGGTTCGAGGTGTTTAGCACTTTGTTTAGCACTCATGTTCAAGATATAATTCCCATGGACTACAATTGCACCTGTGAGAATTCACTACTTTTGCAGATCAGACCCTGTAATTTCAACTCAAGCCACCCAGCAAATCAGGAACAAGCAGTTAGCAATCATCTGCGCAACATCTAGGTTAAGCCATTTGCCTAAAAACACCATAGAAACTTTTGAAAAAGTTGACTTCACTCAATAAATCATATTCTTCCTATACTCACTGCATCCTGAGCATTGGTGGAAATTGGGTTTTAGAGATAACATAGCCTATCACTGTGCCACTTTCTGTCCAAGAGTATGCTCCTTCAACTAATTCTACTTTCTGAAGGAAATCACTAAAGTAATAAACCACTCAAGAGCAAAATTTCTAACCAAAGCAGAATTTTTACTTTTAAAGAGAAGGACTCAAGAATCTTTCAGATAACCCCAAGCACTTGGCTATGACTATTAACTTTTGTGAAAAGTCCTTAGATAGTAAGGTGAAGAAGAACAGTAAAAAAGTTCAAACGACAAGGATAGCTAAGGCATATGGGAAAGAAGACAAAGAGAATTTGGTTAGATGACTAATTTCTTGTATCTTTATCCAGGTCAAACTAACTAACAAAATGTAGAAGACATAAGGGAAAAAAACAGCAGCAGTAAGAACACCTATCAACATATATCTGGTACTTCACAGGTGTAAACTGCTTTTAAAAATTAACTAATTAATCCTCATAACCTCATATTCCCATCTGATGCAGACAAGTATTATAAACCTGCATTTTACTAGAGGAAATTAGGGCACAGAGATTAAAAGCTGCATTTACAAAATGTCCAATTAATTCTGTGTGTCAGTCTTGAGTGCCCAACTTGAGACACTGCAATAGAGGACATAAGATATTCTGAGGATCCTCAACTCCTGAGAAAGCCAGCACTAGTCATAAAGAAGGCATCTGAGAAAAATATCTGAAGTCTGGTGTGATAAAAACAGAAAATCATTAGAATTTAGACACAGGTTTTTAAGAGATTGCTATTAATATACACAAGTTTGAGGCAGAGCTGGATCTGATAATAATTTAAAACTGAATTTAATAAACATTCATTAAGGCAGCTAAGCATTGAAATAACCTCTGAATGAAGCACTTGTGCTAGGCAAATATTGCAACAAACAGAGAAGGAGGTCCAAGGAGAAATGAAGAGGGCTAAGTCATGGCCAATCAGGACAGTTCATCCAATGCAGACTGAATCTGGTATTTGTTGAGTTAAAAATATGGGCAAGGGGGAAAACCTCAATACTTGTACACACAAGAAGCCTTTCTACCTCTATGGAGCACAGCAGTAAGGAGTACACATGTCCTGAATTTGGCATCCACAGCAGCCTCCTGGAGTCCCCACTGCTGGTTAGACCACAGATGAGCTTCTTCGTCTGCAACCTGTGTGGATATCAAACCACATCCAGCCCTCTCGACACATGAAAAGATCCACTCCTTAGAGATTCTTGTGATTACTTGCAGAACTCTAGGTTTTAAAACAGGCAAAACGAGTGTTTGGAAGAGAGAATAGACTGGAGAGTTTGTGAATTTCAAAAGTAATTTCTTTTAACCTTCTGAAAACTGGACTTCAGAGGAAGACAGCACAAACAAACCTCTTGAAGGAGTCTATTTTCCTATGGACAGACACAATTCCTAAAAGTCACACCCAGAAAATGAAAATATTCTCTTAATTTTTAAAGTGTAGCATCACACAAGCTTGTGTATGATATCATTGGTAATTAATGCTCTCCAACAAAGGCAGCTGATAGTGTGCAGCAACCTGAATGCCAGGCTTGGAACATATATTCTTCCTTCCCAGTAAATGAGGAAATAAGAACCACGCATTGAACCTGTCACATTTCCTACTGCATCAAAAACATGACTTCCACAAACGTTACCTGTCTGTCAAGGCATCAGGCCTTGGCATGCCAAACAATGCATGCCTTTTGTGATCTCAGCTGCTAGCCATGTATATTTACTGCATCAGCTACTGTGTCAAAAGCTTCGTCTTTGTGTCTCTTCAGTAGAACATGAAATAAAACTGTTATCAAAGAGGTTAAGGAGATCAACTTCCTTTTTGGCATAAAGAAGAAAACCATTATGGAAATAAAAGTTCCATGCTGCAGAAAATAGGCACACCTGTATTAAATCAACAACTATATATGGGATTTCTGGTTCTAAAGGAAAAACATACAACTTTTTCTAAGCACATTTCTTAGACCAGTCTTGTTTGTAGAGCACTGAACACAGTGTGCTCCCTCATCTGCCATTCTGACCAGGACATTTCACAACAACCCCTCTTACCCCCTCCCCAGTCCATTTACAGAGCTTACCAGGAACTAAATTTCTGCTCTTAGCTCTCAATAAAAGAGAATGTCTGCTTTCAAGCCCTGCCATTTCTTGGAAGAAGGACAGGTATTTTATCTCAGCAATTCTTACTGAGTACTGCATCATTCCAAAGTCCGTTGTTAATTACTTAAGGCTGGGGTCAGAAACCGGTGGTTTTAAAGCCACATGTGGCTCTTCAGGAGCATGTGTTTTACTCTTCAAATCTCTGGCAGCAGCCCACAATTTTCAACAACCCACAAGCACAAAAGGAGGGTTTTTTTGGCAAGAAAGAGCCTTAATAGCTGTGTAATAAACACAGCTTCAGAAGTTCTCTTCTTTATCAGCTAAGAACAAATCAAACTTTGGAAAGTCAATTTTGACAAGTAACATGTTATCTCTAGCCTGCCATTAACTTTGCTGAAAAATTGATATGCTCATAAGACAAACAACAAAGTAAATCATCATAGCATCAGACTGATAAAACAGAAAGCAATACTCCTAAAGATTTATAATTCTGCATGGTAGGGATTTCGTTTTGTTAAAAAAAATTACCAGCAACATTAAATGTTCCTTCCCTGATGGCATTATAGACTGGTTTGCAGCAGAGACATTTCAGTACAGAGTCAGTCTTTGTCATCTTTTTGTCTTATATTGAATAGCATTTCTCCAAATAAAAACAAACTTGCCTACACACACACACACACAGATTTTTCTTTCCTCCTGTAACATTCTGGGACAGTTAATGACTGGAAATTAGTGGAAAATGGAGGGGCCATAACAGGAGAGAGATACAGTTTGTAAAAGCTGCCCTCCAACATTGGTACTGCTGTTCAATTCATCCTTGTGATCAATTTGGTTGTCTCTGGAACATCTGTTCACAAGCGGACAAGTGATGAATCCCATCTCAGAATCTATAAGCAGAAAAACAGCAGTCTGATAAACAGCTAATAGAAGAAATATATGCACCTTTCATAACAAAGACAAATCACTCATTCTCACTAAGTGCTTCCAACAGGAACACTAATTCTGTATTTATTTGCAGAGCATATGTACTTTGTCCAAAGCAGTGCATTAAAAAATATCTCCAGCAGCCAATTGCTTTGATTACATTACTCTTCCCCAGTGTAACAACAGCTCTGAAACAATAACAATATTAAAAGAGCCTCTATGAAACAAAAACACTTCAGCAATATTTTGTGGGGCTTAATTTCCTCATTTTGCTGTGGAGTAGGGTGATTACTGTATTGAACATTTTTCTGTGGGTATTGAAATACCCACAAAATATCAAGATCACCCAACAAAGGCTTTCACATACTTTCTCTTAAACATAGCATTTTAATTAATAACTCCAAGACAATACTGCAGGATTCTCTTTGGTTTAAACCTAGTCAGGTGATTTTCTTGACACCAGGGACAATAGGTAAATTGCAATGCTTTTCCCAAACCAAATAATGGTCTTTTTTAAAGCTAGGATGTTGATGAATTGTTATTTGCCATGGCCTAAGCAAGCACAGAACACCATATCTATTCCTCCTTCTGTTCTCTCAGGAATGATGAATGGAAAAATGAAGTAGGAAGTGCTGGAGACTAGCCTGAGCTGAAAAATCTAGCAAATATAGGAAGATTGTTTTAATCAAACTGTGAAAAAAAAGCAGCCCTGTATTATTCTTCTAGTTCTGTCCTCTGGTTGCAAATATAGATCATGGGAAATACTATACTGCATTTCTCGGTCTGAAAATGGTTAACATGCTGAAAATAGTGCAATCACCCTTCACACTCTGACACACAAAAAAAGGACCCCTTTAACACAGGCAGTTTAAATCCTGACTTACAAGTTATGACATGCTTGTAAAGTCAACAAAGATGCTGTAGTGCACACGGATAGTTTAGTTTGCAAGTGCAAAGTAATATTTGTCTTCCTTGGAGTAGCTGGATGACTTATATCCTACCATCTAGTGCCCACACTATACATATTCCACACTGTAATATTTACTCACAGACAATGGATAATATAAACTAATTATCAGATATGCAAGTTTTCATGAATTTAACAGGAATATTTATAAGATCCAATTAGCTGTTTCCTACAAGGTGGACTGCACTGGTTACTAAGAGTATGCACCCCTCTAATTCTAAAATGGATTCAGATAGAGAGGCTTAGAGATGAGTTCAACATGCCACTAAGATAGGCGTGGAGAACCTCAAGGAGTGGACCCATGTGAACTGCGTGATAGGTGACCCATACATGGGTCAGGGCAATCTCTGGTATGAACACAGGCTGGAGGAGGAAGAGATGGAGAGCAGCTCTGCGCAGAAGTTCTTGGGGATGATGGTGGACAGAAAACTGAACATGAGCCAACAAGGTGCACCAGAAGCCAAGAAAGTTGACCAGCAGCATGGGCAGTAGGTTGAGGGAAGTGATTCTGCCCCTCTGCTCTGCTGTGCTCTGCTCTGGTGAATTCTACTCTGCTCTGTGCTGGAACCCTCAGCGCAGGAAAAACACAGACCTGATGAAGCAAGTCAAGAGGTGAATCCCAAAAAATCAGAAGGGTGAAGACCTCCCGCTGTGAAAAAAAACCTGATAGAATGGTGGCTGTTCAGCCTGGAGAATAAAATGCTTGAGAGAGACCTTATTGCAACCATTCAATATTTAAAAAAGAGTTTATAAAAAAGATGGGCAAAGGCTTCTTAGTAGAGCCTGTGATAGGACAATGGTTTTAAATTATAGGGGGGAAAAAAGGCAGATTCAGAGTAGATATAGGAAGAAATTATTTACAAAGAGGGTGGTGAAACACTGGCAGAGATTGCCCCAAGGGGCTGTGGATACCAAATCCCTGGAAACATCCAAGGTCAGCTCAGATGGGGCTCTGAGCAACCTGCTCTAGTTGAAGATGTGCCTGATCATTGCAGCGGACTTGGAGTAGATGATCTTTGAAGGTCTCTTGCAATTCAAACCATTCTATGATTCTTTGAGAGCAGAGAGATCGCTGTTCAGCAAACTGATAGTGCAGTGTAGCAGGCAGGCAGTCTCTGGGGGGCAGTGATCTGCCTTGACCCAGTGTCTCTGCTTAGAGAGGTAAAGTCCTGCAAGCACCACGTTTTTCATGCTGAATAGGCAAGCTTCTGCTGTGGTCAGAAATGCCTTCCAAGGTATGATCTTTCAAACACACACATGGAGGAGCAGAAGATGCAAATTTTGTGTCACCAGCATCAAGAACTGTACTTCTTTTTATGTTTTCACTGAAGTAAGAGATTATGCAGTAAAGGCATGAGCCCTGGTATTTCTTGAGACATGGGATTATGGAAAATTGAAAATTCTTAACTGCTGTAGCAGTTCAGAAGTGATACAGAGGTGGTTAGAAGCAACACAGAATTACATCAAGAAGTTCCTCAAGCCTCAAGTGACAAAACATGCAAGGTCCCCTATCAGCTGACACACTTTACTAAATACAAGAACTAAGTTGGTGGTCTTCATCCATGCAGACAGGTACCTGCACAGGAGGTTCACAGGAGCTACCATTTCTTTTTCAGTAATTCTAAGTACTGCTCATAGTCTTCTGTAAAGAAGTCAAGATATGAATAAACTTAGCTACCATTTCCCTGATCCAAGTAAGTGCTTTAAAAGCCAGATAGGAAAGCTGCTCAGTGAACTGAACCTTTTGTTTCAGTATTTGGGATAAATGTAGTCTGTGAATATAAAGTAGAATTCAAGAACATCTCTTGCAGCTTCATCTAAACCCACCAACCCACTTCAGAGTTACTTGTAGAAACATGTCAACAGTTGGTTAACTTTTAACAAACTTGGCTGTACACACAATGTATGTAGGCATGCAAATAGTAAACCAGTTATTCCTGTTGTGACAGAAGTCAGAGCTGCAAGTTGGATATGCAGTTTTATATAACTGAGTTCCAAAATCCTAACAGAATTGGGGTTTAGATGGCAGAGCAGTTAGATGCATTTAAAGAGTTTAGCACATAAGGAAACCATGAAATTCTTCTGAGTCTGCCTGTATATTTTAGCATTGATTAGTGCCAATCACATAGTTCAGTGCTCTTCCATAGCAACTTGAACATGACTTACTGAAGTTAATTCAAAGTTATTAAAATAGATTAGTATAGTGCTGCATAGTTAGAGAGTTCTCTCTCATTACTATTACAACTGAAATTTCCATTACACAGATGATACTATGCTAAGATGGCATTGTTACTCTGCTTTTCTTCCAACCCCAACGTCCTGTCTATTCTCAGTCCTCAAATAAAATGGTTTCAAGTTTGTTTTGGCTTTTTCCTTGTATGAGGTTAATATGTATTTTCTCTTCCTGCACACTAATAAATTTCTCAAAACTAAAAAAAATTCTGTGAATGGAAATTAAGACTTCTACAGAACAATTCACTAATAAAATGTTTCTGAATTCCTGGAAGAACATAAGCTGGTTTTATTTCTTCTCCAAAAGAGGAAAGTTCAAGGTTGGTAGTGTTTGTTTGGTTTTTTAAAAAGGCAGATTTAAGGAAACACTACTCCCTTGAGTGAAGAAGGACAGGACAGTGCTATTACTGAGGCTTTGGTTTAAAACACAAACAGCAAGGGCTTATTTTGCCTTTCTCCTACCTCCTACATTTGTTACCACATTTCACTATGGTGGGATTCTGCTCCTGCCATCACTGTGTCACAAAGGCACCTGAAGTCATTACTCACTCTGTTAATCAGTAATATGAATGGGGAAGAAGGGCCAGAACCTTTTCACATTACAGTCCCATATTGCTCAAGGGGAAATAAATAATCCAAGTGTTGAAAGAGGATGAAATATAAAATGCCCTCTTTATAAACTTAACTTAAAGGTAAAGCTGTCACTCGTTTCTAAACCTTAGCTATCCGTGCAGACTGCATCATCCACAGTCCTTTGTACTTCCAGGGCAATTGCTACTAATTATTTCTGTCATTTTCCAAAGCCCATAAATATATGAAAGTACTTAAATACAATTGTGTCAAATTTAAGCGCTGTGGTTTCCCCAAGTTTAGCATCATTTCTCACACAAGTCCAAGCAGTAAAGTTTGACCACAAGAAGTCAATTCAGTTATGAATACAAAATGCGTTTATTTTCTACATGCTGCAGAAATGTAAAGAGCTTCTTCCTCTTTGTCTTCCAAATGAAAAAGCTAAAGGAAAATGTTGTAACGGTAGAAGCACTGAGCTTTCATCTCCATTCCATAAATTTACAGCACAGTTTTCTTGCCTTCTTTGTAGCCTAGTAGGTCTGTTTTCTTCTGTTCTACTGGGCAATGTAAAAACCACTGTGCAGTTCAATACCCCTGTTTCTGGGACAAAATTTTCACAGCTGTCCAGGAGGTAAGAAATGGCCTTTCTTTTACAATAAGGGAAACTATTATATTACATCAATTTCATTCAGGGAGAATTGAAAACAGACTCTCGCATGTTCGTGAAGGACAAGACCAAGACCCATGCCCACTACCTCTCAGAATAATCACACCAAACTAATCTATAAACCTGCAGCTTAAACCATGACACAGGGAGAGCCTCAAATTCCTGGCAGACAATACATCTATCCATTTTCCCTACAGCTCACAGAAACCCTTATTGTTACCAGCAATGTTTTCCTCTTTTTATTGTGTAGCCAAAAGTTGCTCCTTCAGTACAAATTAATAGCACACTTGGGATAGGAAAGCCTTTGGGAGACCATTACAGGATTTCAACACCATTTATGTCATCACCATGTGGCGCCTCCTTCACAAAAGAGTAGGGCAGCAGGTTGTGCCCGTGTTCTTGGACAACTCTAATGCTGCAGATTTCGTTTGTATACCCAGATAGAGGAAACATTAGCCTTTACTGGCTTTAAAAAAAGGTCAGTGTTTGATTTAATAAATTCCCTGCCAAGAAAGCAGACTCCATTCTCAAAGGTTTAACACTAGTACTCACTGGGTGGCTGGGTGTCTTAGAGCATTGCTAGCAAGCTACAAAGACTTTAACATCTGTGGATTTCCCCAGTTTGAAACCAGCCCAATTAAGCCGTTTCTATACTTAGCAGTCTCTGTAAATATATGAGAGATGAGTTTGGCAAGCCTCTGTTCCAGCTCTGCATTACAAACTCATCACAGTGTCCTTTAAATACAGAGGTTAGAAATCCACCTATGAGGAAATGCACATTTTAAATTCAAGTTAATAAAACTGTCTTCCTCTCTCTGTAAAACATACTGTAGTTTTGTTGCTTAATATCGAAACCTTTGCCTGTTCAAGCAGTCCTATTAACTTACTTCAGAGAAACCACTCATATGGATTCAGTCATTCATACATGTGCTAAAAAATTTGCATGATGAGGCTAAAGTGACTAAATGTGAAGCAGACTGTCAAAACACTAATTTTAAACTCAAGTGCATAACACTGCATGCAATTGTATGTAAAGCTAAAAGGAAAGCCTTGCAATCTCAAAGAAAATTGAATTGATAAATACTATAGCAATAATAACATCAGCAACTACACAAGTGCAGTACTTTCTAGTTTCAGAACATCACAGAAACAACAAATCATTCTGATCAGAGACAGTACCTATGTGTGGTAGGTATTTGTTCATAAGTCCTTTGAATGGAAGGTTTACTGTCTAATTTTTTTCCAAGCAGATTATGGCCCATACTCATGTATTAAAATTATGTCCTTTTGTCCCCGCCCTCATGAATCTTGAAAACAAATAACTAATAAATAATGTATTCATTACAGTAGCAGTGTTGTATTCACTCCAATCCATCTAAAAAAGCAACAACACTCAGAACCAAATATATGTGCTGGTTTAACCTCCAAAAATACTTTTTTCAAGTGTTATTTCTATGGTAAGACTTCATGTCCCAAAGATGATTCATCCCCCTCTAAAAAAAGTAAAAATCAGGATAGACTTTACCAATGAAAAACAATGACATTCCATATGTGCTCAAATATCATTGCACTGATGCAGTATTTTAACACTGCTCTCTGTGCCACATCTGAGACATGGCTCCTGGTTGTCTGCCCTAACAGTCAGGCTGTTACCAACATACAAGATGTGTGTGCTCCCTCTGTTGGCTATCTTGCTCTTTGGTAGGAAAAAAAAAAAATCACATAAAAAGGAAAAAAGGCCTTACTGGGAGGGAACACTATTTTAAGCTTTTGGCTAGGACATGAAAAATTATCTCATATTAATTGGATAATTAATTTAGAAAGAGAGAAAACATACAAACAACTAAATGGCTGAACTTCACCCAGCTCTTGACCAGGCCTTAAATTTTCCAAGCACAAATATCTGGTCTCAGAGTTTTTTCTTTGTAATGAATTGGTGACATGTATTACTAACACTATCAGGTTTAGGCATGCAAAAAAATATTTAGATGTCAAAGTACTGGTATATCAAAGCACAAAAACCACTATGAAAAACTATGTAGCTGCTTATTTGCTTGAAAATGCCAAAGTTAAGCCACAAAAGCAGATTTGGAAAAATACTGGACTATCTATGCATATTCATAGTATTTCATACCAAGAAACCTAAATCAAAGTTTCAAATTCTTTAACAAATATCCTTTTAAAAGGTTTTAAAATAATTCATACTTAGTAGAAGTAAACACCAACAGCTATTTCATTCAGCAACAAAAATCAAGCAATTATTCTGGCTTGGTAATTACAAAGACTCGAAGTGTTGATATTGGTCATAGTACTGCCTACATAGTACTTTCGACAGGTAATTAACTTGTATGATGCCGGCCATTCAGACCTCTTTACTCAGTAACACCATAAACAACTGTATTGCAAGCACACAAGAAATGCAGGCACATCTCCTGCCGAGACCCTTCGCCCAGGAGTTTCTGAACCCAGCAGAGTTCTTCGACAGGGGAAAAATAAAACAGGGAGAGACTACACAGGCCTCTCCTGTGAGAATCAACAAGGCTTTCTTGCAAGGCCGCAAGCTGTTAAACAAAAACATATTAGGTAACGACAAGGCTTAGTGAGCCAGTGACTTATTAGTCAACACAGGGGTGTGCACCTGGCTGGAATTCCCAAATCAGATTGTCTGCCAGACATTCAATTCCATTACACTGCTCTGACAAAACCTGCAAAACCTTTAGACAGCTATCCTCCTGCAACGTCTGGAAGGACATCCAGCAAGCGGATCCCTGTGGTCCCAGGAGCAGAGGTCTATTCTCTTTAACTTTCTAGTTTCATTGTGACTTGTTTCTCTCACCCATTATAAACTGAACACAAGCTTGCGAAGCTGCAGTGGGTTACCAGTTGACATTCTTGACAGAAAAATAAAGGTGCCACTTAGACCATTATTGCAACATTGTACTTAAAGTATCAATAGCTTTAAGACTTCCTCTATTATATTATCAGGCTCCATCCTCATTAGATATTGTGGCTGCAGCACACAGTACTGTTTAAAATATAGCAAAACCAAGCTATAGTTTTTTGCTTGCTGAGGAACTGGTGAGTACAGAGCATTGCTAACGAGTGGATATGAAATATGAATGCATTTCTCTCTTGACAGCAATGAAGTGAAGACACCTTGGTCTTTGTATTGAACAAAAAAATGTTACTGGATCCCAGTTAAGACTAATGGTTAGAAAAGCTTGTCCTCACTCTGTAACCTGCAGAGGTGAAGATCATGCATGCTCTTGACACTAATCAAATTAAGGTATTCTCTCACCTTCCTTTTTTTTTTTTTTTTTTTTTTTTTTTTTTCTCCAGGAAGAAGGAAATAAAAAGCACTCTATTCTGTTTTATCCTGATTATGTGAATACTCCTCCTGCCTCCATCAGGACTCAGAAAATAACAGCTGCATAATTTTTGCTCTATGGGGCCCAGTCTTGGGTTTATAGGGTAAAATCCTGATATCTGCTCAATTCTTTACATACTAAAATGGATGAGCATTCTCTTTAGCAGAATTTTCAGTACACATTACTCTGGCAAAGGATATAGCTCAAGTGCAATATAAAGCATCTCTGTAACTTCGCTCTTAAAAGTGTTCTGCCTGTGGCACTGAGGAACCTTACAGGAATCTGGGCTGAGGGCATGGAGTGGGCACATCTCTCTTGAAAAGATTTTGGGCAATGGTGGCAGAAGACAAGAAAAGCCCTAAACCCTAAAACTATGGGACGAGAATAACAAATAGTTGGTTGTAACTGCCACTTATTTATGCCTTCTCCTCAGCTCTGATTTTCATATCTGCATGTTTCTTGAAGAAACATAGCACAGAATTAATATTAATACTAAGCACTTTAGACAACAAATAGAGAAAGTAAACACAGCCATCTAGGCAGCCACCCATGCTATGTGCCATACTGAGTAATTTTTAGCTACAAAGATAGAAAAAGATCCCAAAGAGTTTGCCAGCTAAGAGACTAGTCCATCAAATATGCAGAAAAATAGCATGGAAATAATATGTATGACAGTAATTTTGAATTTGAGATTCAAATTATTATTATTCAAATTACATTACCCAGTGAATAGCTCCCCTCAAACAATTCCTGTATTTTATTAAAGAACTGACATAATATAGCAACATTGCTTGCAGTAGGGAAGAGGATATGAGAAGGTCAAATGTAGCTGTGTGGGGGTTATGCTCCACAGAGCTGTAATAAGAAGCATCAATGTGCTTATTTACAAAGATTTATTAAATCAAATGTGACTTACAAGCTTACAACGATGTCTTAAAGCATATTTACAAAGAAGGGTAGAAATATGGGCCCAGTGTCACCTGTACTTTTCAGAAAATACATATAACATGAATTGTTAAGACACCTTAGTTCAAAACCTAGTAGTAATCTGTGGTACTGCTGATGTACTTCATCTGTGACTAAATAGAGAGTAACTGTCTCTTAAGGATTTCATCGGCATGTACATTGAATTAAACAACTTAAAGAATAGAAAGAATATTTTCTCTCAAAGCAGGGCAAGTAAATTATTAAAAAGAAGTTTTTTTAAAAAACAACTCTTTGCTGAAGAAGGTTTCTGTAGTGATGTTTGTGGCATAATGAGTGGAATTACTGAGAGAGAATGTCAGTAGTAATTTAGCTCAAACATAAACAGCAAAGATAGTTGCTGATATATCTGGAAAGCCCATTATCCTTTAGAAAAGAAACTTATTTACATTTTGAACTTCAAAATACAAAAGTCCAGATGCCTTAAATGGAAATGCATATATATATATATATATATCACTTACTGCAACATACATTTTGAAATTGACAGGATAAGTAGGCAAGCTTTTGATATAATGTATTCAGATTGGTTCTAGTAACTAACCAATTACTATGAAGTACTGTGAGATATAAAAAACAAACAAACAAAAAATTTTGAAAGGTGCTATGTAAAATTTACTTTAAATTCCACAGATACCTGCCATTAAGATTTAAGTTCCCCAAACTTTTTTTTTTTTTTTTAATCTTACATTGTAAAGCAAATGACAGTAAAAACCTATCTATTCCTAAGAAATCTATCATGTCATAAGAAATATTTGCATAATGGACAACAGGAGAGAATAGGATACTTAGCTCATTAGTCCCTATCATACTGGCCCGCTTTAATGCGGCAGCACAGAGAAGTCTTACTGCTGAAAATTCCTCTGACTTTGAGAGCATACTTGTGCATACATGTGCATACCTGTTCTATCTCATGATCTAGCAAAGGCAAACATACTTTTGTAAATACTAGAATCATTGGCAGTTAACAAAAATAGAATATACAAATAAATATCACTGTACAAATGCAAGTCATTGTAAAAGGGCATTTCAGTTTTAACTACAGTAAAAATAAAAAACAGGATCACAGAATAAGTCACCCCTCAAGCCATAAAAAAATGTATTTGTCATCTGCTAGCTATCACGCGATTATATATCGGATACATTTTTTTCCTAACCATACTGTAAAAAATAAAGCCAAACAAAAAACCAAACAAAACAAAACACCAAGCAACAACAACAAAAACAAACAACTAAACAAACCTTTCAGAATAAGTGAACCAAATTCTTATGTTTAAACAAACGAGTTTGAAATAATAAATATTCTCCTTTCCTGCTCTTGAGACCATGTTGGAGTATTTCAGTGGCTATTTATGCCTTTACTACAAAGAACACTTAACTTAGGAAATACGATCACAATCTCTTTGAACTGGCATAGATCCACACTGCTGCTAACAGATGTTTCTGCTGACACAAATAAGAGCTAATGAGAAGTGAGAAGATGGCAGAAGAGCAGATAGCTTTTTGCAGTAACAAGAAGACTTTGCAGATGGAATTGGTATCAGTTTTCCATAATTTTTTATTAGTCTACCTAGGGAACAGGAATTATAGTTCATTGGGGATCAAGATTAGTATTTTATGCCTTTAATACACCATCAGGGTTTCCACATGGTTTTCTGAATTCTGGTTTCTCAGCAAGTGATAAGGAGACTAGTAAGAGCTTGTGATAATATGAGTGGTCCAAAATAATATATGGATAGAAAACAAGACACAGCTGTCAACAGCCTTAAGGATGAGTACATTCAAGAACTTGTTTTGGTCACAGAAATATTCAACAGTTACCATACTGCTAACTACACCTCAGCCAGTGACAAAACTAGTATTTCCCTACTTCAACTCATGTATTTCTCCCTAAAACAATACTAGATTTGAATCTGGGATAAAAAAAACAAGAATCTGTACCTACACAGGTGATGGTTCAGGGCATGGTTTTAGATATCTGTGCCTTTCAATTCTTTAACATTTTCAGCATTTCAGAAAACAGTGATGCTTACTTGGTCATACAGTACCATCCACAAGCTAATTTCAGACAGAGATAAAAAAAAAAAAAAGATACACAGAAAAAGATTCTAAATTACATATGTGAATAACAAAGCACCAAGTCTCCGCAATTCTTTTATCTACTTCCTCCTTTTTCATGACTTCCTAGAGGGTGCTTCTTGAATATCAAATTATGAATATGATAGGGACAACAAGTAATGTAAGACAGTCATTTGTTTAACAGGGCTAACCCCAAGCCACTAGTGCTTGCACAAGCTGTTAAGCTCTGTCATTATACCAGAGCTTTCCAGAGGCCAAGTGCAGAAGGGTCATCTCTCTGAGAAATTGTATACCCTCTACTTAGTGTTTTACTCTCCGGGGTTAGCTGTAATGTGACCTTCAGAGTGACTTGAGGCTTGAGGCTGGAAAAGTACAGATGCTTCAGCAGATCTGAAGGGTAGCAGTGGTGTGGGAGGAGTTCCAAGGCAAAGACACGAAAAAGACCATGATGCCGCAGGGCAGACTTGTGGCCCCTTCAGACCCCGCCTTACGCCACAGGCTGTGTGCTTTCTATGCACATAAGAGGAAAGAAGGAAGAAAAGTACATGTGATGCAAAAAACAAAGACTATGAGGATTTAAGAAAGAAAACAGTACAAAGCCTGCAGCTCAAGAACTCAGGCTGCACACTAGAAATTACTTTCCATTTAGCTAGGATGTTCTGGTGATCAGACAAAACCAGAAAAATGTATGAACACTTGATGCTTTGTATTTATTATAATTTTTATGTAAATGTCATGGTATCTGTAATTTTCTTTGTTAATACAATTTCTGGCCTTCCACAGTGAAGTCTGTGTTTGTCAAAAGTACAATTTTTCCATTAGACAAGATTTTTTAGCATCTCAGGGTAAATGTTTAAACAAAAGATTAGGGAAAACATCATTCAATTGCATTTTTTTGAAGAGGCAAACACCATGCTTTTAACACACTCTTCAAAATGTCTTTTAGCTACCATTTCAGTTTATGTTCACTGTTATCATAAACTATAAATATAAAAATTATGTGTATGTTCTAAGTGGTTGGTATGTGTCTGCTTTCATGCACAAAAAATTCTATTTCTATTTCTATTTGTAAATAGAAACTGCTTCTGCTCCAAAGAAATTGTACTCCAAGAATCCCAAGAAACAAAGGGCTCAAAAGTTCTCCATCTATCATCCCTTTATGTCCAAGTGTCTTGAGGAGAAGGGAGGAAAAGGATATCAATACCCTTCTCTTCAGACTCAGCATTACAAGCACAGCCCAAAGAAATACAGTCATTATTCTTGCCAGTGTTCTCAACCTAACTTAGTTGTGGGGTCTTTTGGGTTTTCTTTCCCCCCTCCTAAATTATAAAAGGAGAATGTTTCAAAATTACAACAGTTTTCAGATAGGAAAAATTAAAGAGAAGAAGACAGTACCAGAATGCATAATAATGGCCAATTCATGGACGACTTCTAAGGAAATTTTATGCACAAATAAGTATGGAGATAAAAGTTAATTATAAATTACACAGGACAATTCCTATCTAAGAATCCTGAGGTTTACAAAAGAAAAGGTTATCCCAAAATCTAATAAAACATGATGCCTGAATGTCCCTTTCTCACACACCAAAGGGTACTGCTATTGTTCCGCAGCAAGGCAGACAGCTGGCACTGCACTCTGAGCGCCAGCATGGCTGTAGCCAGCAACTCATTTACGACCCCAGCATCAGTCAGTCAAAGCAGATAATTTAGCAAAAAACCTCCCAGGATGGTAGTCCTCCCATTCCTCACTCCCCCCACATGGCAGCAGACAGGTCTGGTCAGGCTGCACAATTCCCAGCCTTCAAAAGCCCAACATTTTTCATGTTCATTTGAGAGGTTCTTTCCCTCGGATTCAAAGTGCTTTCACAAACGTGTTAGTGGGTGAGAGCTTTCTATTCTCAAGCTAGATGTGATTAATTTGTGGCATTCATGTGGCTAGTTCTGCACAGACAATGGGAATGGACTGGCTCACACCCCATCTACAAGCAATTTGTGCCACAGAAGTTCAGACTTAAAGAAAAAAGGCTTTGACAGTAGCAAGTTTCCTGCTTGTTATGGTGCTGAGTGAAACACAATCAAGTATTTCTGCAAAAAGAAAGAACGTAGTTCTATCACCAATAGCACAATTATTATTAGAACAGACCTGATAAAGACAGAACCATTTTCTCATTCCTGCACAGATGACAACAAAACACATTAAAAAAGCAAGACCTGATTTATATATTTTGTTTGATTCATCCAGCAAAGAGTACACACTAAGAAAGTAAGGACAGGAAACCTGAATAAAAATAGTTTTAACCCAGATATTCAGATCTGCCTCTTCCATTTACACTTACAGTTGCAGAAGGGCATAGTAAAATAGCAAGAGACATATTTTTTGAATCCTCTTTTCTTGGTATATTATTCTAGCTAAAGCCTTCAATGACAGTTCTATGCAGTTCTGTAATCGGTCTTAGAGCTTACTTTTGATGGACTAAGATATTAAGAACACACAAGCATTTGCTATTCATCTCTGTCAAAGAATACTTGAACTTTCTTTACTCCAGTTTACCTTCTATACAGACAAGTGTTGAAGATCACCTCTCAGCCCTCTCAAATAAGCTCACTTGTACCATACATCAGAAAGACAGTACTGACTCAAATTCATACATAGATATCAGAGTGCACTGGACTGAGATTTTATCTCCTATATATACACATTTGCTGGCCTATCAAAACACCTGGAGTACGTTATCAGATGCATAGGGCAAACATGTAGATTCTAACCTGCACCAAAAAAAACAGTGTTATTCTCAGTGTTCATAAAGCAGCATCTTTCAGTTCTTCTGAATTTCTAACATAAGCTAAGGACATTGCACACAGCAGTCTCAGACCATGCTGCCTATCATTATTAGAAGTATTTAATTGTTTGCTGGCTCTATGGAAAGGTTTAAGAGAAAATTGAAAGGTACAAAACAGGAAAACTAAAAATAGGCAAAGTAATGGATGTCTACTTAACCATACATCAGCATGTGTTTTAAACTAAATGGACCAAATAGCAAAGAAGGAGCTGGTGTATTCCAAAATGCAATATCAGTAAATGGAAGGTCCTCTTAATTTCTATCAATTAACCCAGTACCTTAAAGTCAGCAATTACATACAGAAGCATGCCCTGCAGTGGCCTTGAATTTGTTTCATAGCCAAAGCATATAATTAGTCCTGATTAATATCCCGCATTGCACATCAACAGTATCAGCAAACCTGAATGATCTACACTGCTGCTGCCACAGGAAGCCTTAGTTGTCTGATCAGTGCCTTTATCAAAGCACTCTGCCCAAATGAGATTGAGGGCTGATTTGGCACCCACACTGCCTGATTTATTAAAAGAGAAACTGTGCTGCCTTCCATGTAATCATATTAATCCCTTACATCAACTAATTAAAACACAAGGAAATATTTTACTTATGTGTGAGCAATTACAAGAAGTTCCTGGTTGACATCCAAATGGATTCATGACATTAATTTGTGAATAATAAGGCCTTGTGTATTAGGGAATTTTAACAGGTGAGTTTACACACAGTATGCACATTTTCGTTAGTTGTGAGCACATTAAAAAACAATAGGTGTGAACCTTACCTAAACTGAAGATTATTCGCAAGACTGTTTCTAAGGAAAAACAATTCAAGCAGAATAAATTTCCAATGATATACATAAAAATTTACCAAAAAAAAAAAAAAAAAAAAACAACCTGTGCAAGAGTACTTAATTTTCTGAAGCATCTAATTTCAACTGCTTCAGTAGAATGTACATTTTGCTAACATTAACTTCTTGGATTAGATTTGTCTGTAAGTGAAAGTGAGTGACTAAAGGTAGAACTGGTAGCAGCTCTTATTGGGGATCATTCCCAGCTAAAGTGGTCTGTGCAAAAAGCTTCGTCAAAAGCTGTGCAACCTGCTGTGTGGCTTCTGTTCCTCTGGTTCGCCTCAGTCAGAATGGGAAACGTTCCAGCGTGAGGGATGCAAATAATCCGACATGAGGGTAGCACACAAGAGCCCACAGGGTCAGTTATTCAAGCACTCAGAGATAAAGCAGCACACTGCAGTTACAAGCTTGAAGTGCACCATCAGTGAATGTTTCACTGTGCAGATGGCTTGTTGTCTGGATACAGCATAACACACCTAAAGCCAATAAAAGAGATCTTTTATTTTCTTTTAATTTCCTTTCCTTTCCTTGTATTTTTATTGTTTATTTATTGTTTTTATTGTTATTAACATTTTGGGGGGATGATGCTAAATTATGCCACCCACGTTACAAACTGGCAATTAAAACCTAACAGCAAACAAATGTATGTCAGCACTTTGCTTTCTGAGTAAAATCATACCACAATTGATAATCCACATTCCCCATCATGCTACAAGAAAAAATACAGTGGGATTCTTAGAATTTCTAGCATGTTTCAAATGCAAGTGCCATCAATGAAAAGGGAGTGTAACATAACTAAGGAGTGTTACTAACAAGAGAGTGTACATACACCCTTGTGTGTGGAGGAATACACAGCAGAAGTACAAGCTTCCTTTACTCCCAAGAAATTAAAGGTTTGACATATTTTAGCAACTACCTAACATAACTGGGGAGTATTACTGTCTGAAAAGCAATGGTTGTTCCCTAAAAATTATATTTATTATTAATACATGGCAATCTCCGCACAGCACAGCAAAATCTCTGTGAGAGCAGTACTGCAGAAAACCTAGCTAAGGAAATTTATTTTGAAGAGATATAGAATACTAAATATTATAAATAAAGTACAATTCCCTGGCTTCATCCAGGAGCATAGCAGGGTCTTTGGGGAGGGCAAGGAGCAGAGGTGGCGCTGGAGTTGGGGTTGGAGAGAGGAGGAGTGGAGGGAGAAGGGGTGAGAAATATGGAGAAAAAAAATCTAGAATTGTTTCAGTGCAGACTAATTTAGTGACATGAGAGACATTTAAGTGGATTGTGTGAACTTCTCTCTTTGCTGGTCTGGTACCCTTCCCACATCTGTCTTTAATTGCCCAGGGCACCTCCTGCTGTCTTCCTCAACATTGGCACTCTGCCTTGCAAGAAATCCTTAACCTGATCTGCTGTATCCTGATCAACTGTACCACTACAAGATCTTACCAAGAGATAGAAGAAAAGAAAATGGCTCAGTAAGAAAACAGACTTTAAGCTGCAGTACTGTTCCAGCCCCAGTTCCCTGCAAAGTCAGTGCAAAGTCCCAAGATGGCAGCAGCAAGTGGCTGCAGTCCCACAGGAGAGCAGAGCCATAGCACCGAGAGAAATACAGGTTTCCTTAACTGAAAATTATGAACTAATGCTAAAATTATATGGCAAATATATATGAGGCGCAGTCGTGAAATAACTTTACATCTTTCTAGACAATTTTAGAGCCCATTATTTGGAGTTTTTGTAGTATAAAGAACTCTAAACATAAGAGTCTCACTGTCCCTTCCATCTCACCCTCTATTCTTCATTCCACCTTCACACTTAATTCAATCCTCCCTTTTCACATTGTTTTGTGACTGGGGTTTGACAAAGGTATTTTGTAGCAACAGTTTTGTGCAGCACCAGAGTGGGGCCCCTTTTATCAATGCCTCTGTACTACCTCAGGGTTTTGACAGAAAATCCTATGTACCACAGGCAGTGAGCTTGTCTGCCAGCACATTCCCACCATCATCAATTGGAAACGCCTACTTAAGAAAATCCACTAGTATGTTCCACTTGGCTATGCCCACTCCGACAGCAATGCTGGTGCTGCAAACAAGTACCAGGCAACTTACTCTGAGAGCTGCTACTGCCAGCCCTGAAAGTTTCCCTTCTCTTAACTACATTTCTTCAAATGTGCCATACCAGGTAGCAGGGGCAGGAGGAAAGCCTCCCATTTATCCCCTTTGGGAGAACATGTCCCAGGGTAAGGAGGTGCTGGAGCTCTGGGAACCTTTGCCCTATGATTGCTCTCCCCCACAGAAAACATCTCAAAGAGAAAGTGGAATCTACAAGTGAGTGGAGTCATAATGACTAAAGCAAACAAGAAATCATAACAAACACTGGTTTATCTGCCCTTGGCTTATTATTCTGCTTTAGGTAAGATATTAATCATGTGGGGAGTGGGAAAGGGAAGAAGAAAATAGTAGTGAAAGCAGCAATGCTATTCTCTTGACTTACATTCTGGCACAATATTCTGGATGCAAAATTCCTTGCAATAAAACATCATGGTTTCCTTCTATTTGGCCATTATTCTCAGCACGAAGCATTAAAGTCTGCTTTGTGTAATAACAAGTCTTTGAGAGTTTCATTGGTGAAGTGTTCTAGACTATCAAAAGTTTTAAAACAGAGCTCATGGTTTCTCTTTTTTTTCTTTGAGAATCTGAGAAAAGCTGCCAAAAAATTCTGAAAAAACAAAAATCAATATATATCAACTTTGGTAGCAGCAACTGTTGACAAGTGTACCTTCTTTGAATAAAGCTGTCAATATAGCTAAGAGCTTAAGGGCTATTTTTGAGGCAGTTACCTCCTTGGACTACAAATTAATGATTATAAACATTCTTTGTTTCTGCCCCATCCCCATACTCTGTGTTTTCCTGTGATAATGAGCAGAGTCAAGCTATCACTTTTATGTGCATGTTGTGAGCACAAAGAAGGGGAGTGTGATATGATGGCAAAACTACTTCCCCCAGGCCTGCCTCCTTATAAAACAAACAAACAAAAAGCAAGAGCAAACACCACACTAAATCCTTCTGATGAGTGGGAAAAAGGAAACCTTAATTTGATTGATTGTGCTTAAGGCTGTGGAGGAGTCAACTACACATAACTACCACACTGGATCCTGGCATGCATCCAGAAATTTGAAGCGCTAGAATTATATATGGTGGCATGTGTCAGGCCATTTCACTGCACCTAAAAGTTGTCTTCAGCTTCATTTCAAACTAATTAGCTCCAAAAGTCACTTGAGAAAATTCTCCCCTTCATGGGGATTTCACATTAAGGGCTCTAAAAGACATCATCCCCTATTACAGAACTGAGGAACGTGGAAAGACTAAGAAACGCTGCACTAAATTGAGATGATCAATGTTTACCACAAATCAGTCAACACTATTAAGTACTTATAGGGCAGAATCAAAATTAAGAAAAAAAAAAGGAGGAAAAAAAAAAGAAGAAATCAATAAATTAGTCTGGCCAATGACAAACCTCATGGGTTTAACTTGATATGCCATTAATATGAAAAGAATTTGACAGTTTACATAAGGGATGTGACCTGGTGCCAACAGCCTCTGGCTTCTACATTTTCCAGATGGCAAGAGATTAGGCTAAAGTCTTTATTCTCACAAAAAGATATTTTTCCTCCATGGAAAAACTACAAAGGACAATTCTGTTCCAAATTTCAAGTCTCCTTCACAAATGTCTACTCAATTCCAGGCCTTAACTAATGTCCATTAAAAGAAGTCTTTGGGTCTGAAGTAGTGAAGAATAAAAAGAACAAAAAAGAATTAAGAAAAAAAAAAAAGACTAAGGCAAACCTAAATTTAATGCTAGTCTTTAGAAGATATATTGACAAAAGCAGAGGGGGAAGTTTGGACTACCATTAACTTAAAGGAAAAGCTTGGCAATTTTCAATTGTGGATGTGAATGCCTACTTGAGTTTGATCTTGATGGACTTAAAAAAGGGAAAAAGTTAAGCCTACTTATATATTAAAAAATGCAGTTTTGTTAAATTCAGTATGCACCATTTTTTTCACTTTGATTTATACCACCATTGACAAAGACTTTGAAGGACATTCCTGTTTAATATGGTAAAGAGCCACAGCACAGGGCATTGTCTCTGCTTTGCAAACGTTAATATGAAAAATCATCCCTTGACAAAGCATGACACTGTTTTCCATTAATCCCTGAAATACAGCAAAGAGGGAAACTGGAGCCTTTCATTGCCTCTCATCCAGGGGAAGACATGGATGATTAATCAAAGTGGTCCATAAGGTGAAAATATATTGTGTGAAACGTAACTTTTGCAGACAGAAATTTGTAACTGATCAATCAGGCTAAACATTAAAAAAAATTAAAACATATTTTTCAGTGCCCAAGGTATCAAAAAAGTCATCTGTGAGAGTTGTTCACTTCTCCCTTCAACCATCAAAAAGTATTACCTCATTTTTTGCTTTAGTGGCATCACCATAGTAACCCTTCCCCTGCAAGAAATATTCCCCAAAGGCCACCACCCCCTCCAGCACATGCCTTCAAGACCTCGGATCTTTGTGCCTTATAAATTGACTCTGTCCCTGAAGATTCACAGTAAATTCAAGTGCTGAACACACACCAAACCTCAGCCATTAAAGGATCATCTCCAAATCTAAGCTTAACAAGTGCTCTACACAAACCAGATTTTAAAGTTATCAACATTTTGGCTCAGTCTAAAATGTGGAGAAACAGAGCAGCTATTACCAAGACATTGTTGCCTTAACTAACCCCCTCTTGCCTCCCACCATTAGTAAGTCATTTTACACATGATCATCTTTCATTTCCCAATATTTAGATTGGTAAAGATAAATTTATAGTACTTTCCACATTACAATTGTGTCATTCAGATTCACAGACTAGAAAAGTCCAGCAATCATATAACTTTATTATTTAAGGAAGTGAGCCAAGAAGATTACATCATTATACTAGGTTTTCCTCAGTGGACTAGGAGAAAAAATGGGTAATATACCCAGTAATCACTTTATAGGCTTCCTTTGGAAGGAGTAAATGATACAGTTTTGTTTGTAAAATATTTTGAGGAATGGTCAAATACTAGAATTAATATTAGGGCTCAGGGATGTAAAAATATGTGCGATAAAGTGTTCTTTTACAAAAGGCAGCAAGGCTTTTTTTAGCCAAGTTATTTTACCATTTTGAACCAGTTCTGAAATCTTCTGTGCTTATCAAATTAGATAAATGAGGGGTTTGACACACTGCTAAATAACATTTCAGTCCCACACTTGGGCCGCCTCGGGCTACACTGCAGCAGGAGGGAACAGTTAATCCTCCCAAAGACTTTTCCCCACTCTGCTTCTCACAAGCAGAGAGCTGCTCTGCACCAATTAACAGGAGTAAATCAGTTTCATGAGGATTCAGAAATAAACTTGCTCTTTGCCCATGCTGCTGCTTCAGATGACAGCTACTTCAGATGACACTGCTACTCTCACTGCACCCATGACACCTCCTCTGCTTCCTCAATGCAGCCTGGTATCACCCAAGTAAACCAGGGCAGGTTTGTACACCTTTACTGGTAGTATTTTACTTTAAATTCAGATTATGGGAACCAAAGCTTGGTCATTCATTCTAAAAACTCATTACTTGTAGCTGAAGGCAGCAGAACCTTCTGTAAGAACATCAAAATACTCTTGTTGTTGCTTTTGAAAAGCAACTGGCAGAGCAATTCCTTTAGCTTGATAAACTTTAGCTAAAGACATATAATGACGCTCTTGATATTTCTCAGATTCTCAGAGATGATTATATTAAGTCAACAAACAAGGAAAATTTAGAAGAAGGTTAATTCAGCACAGCAGAGGATGGAAGAAAGCCATGAAGACCTAACTGCCTTTTAATGTCCAACTTACTTATGTTGGCAGCTTCTTTTTCTACTTTCAGTAATATGTTATCTGCTCAATATTTCTGAATGTCCTTTGAAAAGACAAATTTCTTTAGATTCTTATGAAGACTTGGCTCCTTCTCTATAAATACTGTGCTTTCCTTAAGTTCTTCCTCTTTTCCTTCTTATGTCTCCCTCAGCTTCCATATATATATATTTATATATATATATATACAGAGTTTTGGTTTTTCTTTAATTACACTGTACTGCATTTTTACTTTGTTCTCTAATTCATAACTGTTTATTTCACATTTTCCACACATACTCAGCAGAGAACTGCAAAACCAGAAGACAAGGAGTCTGAATTACTGTATGTCTGTTAGGAATTTTATAGGGAGAAAAGATCTGGTGTCTGACTGCTGTTGAAGGAGTACTAAATTCTAGAGATGAGTGGGACAGCTGGAAATTCCTTAGATATATTTTGCTTTTCATTTGTGCAAAGCTATTCTCTTTTAGGAATTAAATCAGAAGGTTCTATCTTGACAGGAAGAGCTGTAGATAGGTTTGTAAAAACAAAACAAAACAACAAAAACCCCAAACCAAACAAACAAACAAACAAAAACAAAAACAAAAACAAAAAAAAAAAAAAAAAAAAAAACAAAAAAGCAACAACAGCAAAAAAAAAAAACAAACCACAAACTAAAGTTCTACCAAGAACTGTGCTAGTACAGTATCGTATAGCATAGTCTAACAAACAAACCTGATAACTCATTTTATCAATGTGATTAGTAATGCACTGTCAGGCAGGATACAAACACAAGTCCTATGCAATCTAGACAGCAATACACAAATTATCAGTAACAACTAACTAAAAATAAGTAATCTTAAAAGTAGCAAATCTCAATTTTTCTTTGGTAGCGTGTGATGCTTGTTTTAATAAAAGTCAGTTTATATGTATCTAAACCAAATTTCTGGGGGTTTTTTTGGTTTTTGTTTTGTTTTGTTTTGTTGTTTTTTTGTTATTGTTGGTTTTGTTTGTTTGTTTGTGGTGTTGTTTGGTTGTTTTTTGGTTGTGATTTTTTGGTTGGTTTTTTTTTTTTTTGGAGAGGGGGAGCTGAGGGAGAGGCAAAGGGAAACATCTGTATAGTCCTGGTAACACACTGTAATAGGAATATCATTATATATATCCTTGCAATTTTGTATCCAGTGGGTGAGCTAGCTGTGCAGTGTACCTTGCAGATGTAGAATTCTTGTCCTCTAAACAAAATGAGACTGAATAGCTACAAGAGCAACAGAAAAACAGAAAGCATATTTGGACACCATTCTTGGTTTGTGTATTTCTTCTCTATGCCAGTAGATGACATTTTCCCCAGATGGTATGTTAAATTGTGTCCACAGATCAAAAAGACCACAGGCCAACCAAACAGGTTTTCACCTTTCATTGCCAGCACTTCTTTTCAGGTCACAAAACCTACGCCAAGATCCTCACTTTCAAAACAGTAAACAGCATTTTCGTGCCTCCTTCAAAGTCCAGCCGAAGCTGTCATTCATACTTGGTTACTGTTTCCTTGAACAAATGAATCAAAAATATATGAACAGTGAGTACCCATCTGGAATTCTGGCAAAGGATCTGTGTATTTATACACACATTTGTACACCAGCAGTATTTTCAGTAAGGGGGAAAAAAAGCACATCTGTCTTTGTCTCAAGGATAGTGACTCCTATCTATTAAAACCTCAAGAGATAAAGTTGACAGAAACAGACCTGCAATTTGTTTAGTAGCACTTGGAAATTAGAGCAGGTCTTGACAACAGTGGGACTTTTCTACTATGCACCTAACATTCCAGATGGACTGCATCCAAATACACTTGTCCAACACAGAATAGGAAAGAATATCATTACAAATTATAAAGCGATACCTCTCCCTCCTTTAAAGAAATCTGAGTACAGTGTTTTGCCGCATTTTAGAAAGGCAAAGACGATTTTATTTTAAATCACTGACCACCATAAAAAGCTGCTTTTGTAGATACCTAAAAGGAGGCATTAGTTGTTTAAATGTTTAAAGATGTCTCTCAGTAGCTTCAATCACAGAGTTCATCTTTCCTTTCTGAACAAAGCCGTATACCTTGCCAAAAGTGAAATTATATCATCAATGGAAATCACAGATCTTGTTTACCATCCAAAAGCTGAGAAAAATCTCAGCATGCTGGAATTTAAAACAACCCAAGGGCCTCATTTCAAACTTGATGGCTATGCCTTTCATTTGGGATTTGGCTGGTGCAGAGGGTGGGTTCACCATCTTTTAAGTGTAAATTTTAGATATGTCTTTGATTAGAGAAGCACTTTTCTCTCTGTACATACGTGCATTCTCTTTTTAAAGGGGGAAAAAATGAACAGTGCTACTCCATCCAGTTTAGCAGATATCTGTACTAAATGTTTTGTAAAACTTTAGTTTTAACTTTTAGTTTGTCTTTAAAAGACAATCCTCAAACTTGGAAGAGGCAAACGAATTGATTTTGCACAAGCCTGCACTGGAGCAAAGTGCTTAGTAGCCAGCTAATCCAAGGGGAAGTTAAGGTTCTCACTTCAATGGATAACTGTCTGGCAGAAAGTAACAGGCAGCCCTTCTACCTTCAGTGATAACCAAAGCAAAATGTTTTGTTCAAGGTCAGCTCATTTTCAGGCTTTCTCTGTGCTCAAATGGCTCAGCTGCTCCCATGCATATCTTCGAAAGATCCCTGCAGTGAACTGCAAAAGTCCTTAAAATCCTCACCAGACTAAAACTGGGTACTCAGGATGAGGGAAAATTGAAAAGGAGCAACAGCAAAGCCCAGGAGGCTAAGGGAGCACCAGCTGCACTCTATGTATCTGTTTTAGGAGACATGGTTTCTGGTCTCTTGCTTCACATGTAAGACTGTCTTAAGCTATAACCCCATTGCTGCTTTGTTCAGTAATTTTATATGATGGTTTATTTCACTCTTTCTTGCTTGTAGCGACTGTAACTTGTGAGAAAAGAACGTTCTTCATTAATAAATCTCTAGTTTTTAAATGCTTAGAGAGGCATTTAAAGCATATCATTGACTAGATGGAACATAAAAAACATCTTACACGCTCTGGCAAGGCATTCAGCAATATCTAAGTTCTGCCATAAAGATGACAAAATCACAGTTCAGAAGCTGCAGGAAAGTATTTAACACATTCAAAAGTTTCTAACACACACAGCAGCCAAAGGAATACCTACTACTGAAGGTCAATGAACTTAAAAAGCAAAAATGAAAGTTCATCCATATAAATATCTTTCAAGTGTATTAATCTCTAGGTCAACTTTGTACTGGAGCTCTATTAACCAGCTGTTTTGATTTTAAAATTGCGTTCATAAAGATTAATTTTCAATATTTAATCTGCTTCTACTACTTCTTTCTTCTCTACATTTGAGTTAAGATCTTCAGTTTCAGAAATTCCATTGTCATCAAAATTATCAGTATCTGTCTACTGATTTTAGGATGAAGGTGTCTTCATATAGTGTAGCAGTATTTCTGAGTTCAGAAAACATTTTGGTGATGTAAACATATCCCCACTCCTAAAGAAAGTAAGATATGTGAATTACTTTATAAAAGGCTTTGCATATGCACAGCAAAGCATATAGTAAGACTAGTCAAACACCTCACAAGAGCCCTAGAAGTTTCTCCTTTTGTTGTTTTAACTCCTTAAACTTAAAAGAATTATATAGTAAAATACTAGTGTTTAGAGAAGTGGGAAAACATGGAAGAAACTTAGTGTATGTTAAAAAATCAAAGGAAGCTAAAATGCTTCCAAATCTTATTCTTAATCAACATTTTAACTGAATCTCCACCTCAAGTATTTCCTTTTTTCTTAATCTAAGTTGCCAGTTGCCAAAAACCAGGCTAGAATGACAAGCACATGGATTTCTATTTGCAGCATTTTCCTGAACTTTCTTCAATATTGTTATTACCAGAATTGAAGATCTGATTCTGTGCAAGATAGAGCCAATACTGCTGCTCTTATTTTCCAAGCTAATCTGTGCACACCCAAAGTAAAAATAAAACAGAATAAAAAAAATTGATTCTCTGTGAAAGTATCAACAGTGTTTCTTCCATAGTTACAAACAGATGCTTAATGACTCCTCCCTTGCAAGTTTATAAAACTTGCAAAGCAATTGCAGTAATGCCAGGTGCATAAGCACAGACCAAAATTAGCAACAGAAGAGAGCAAGCTGTTGTTACCAATTTTGCATAACACTGGAATAGCTAGAACAGAACTAGGCTCTTCTGAGCTCCTTTCAAAGACCTCAGTGATATTAAGCAATTTCAAAATAACCCTTCCAGCACAATGTTTTTCTACCTTTACCAACAGTCATGCTCAGGACCTAAATTAGAAAACTTGCTCCCCAGCTCAGTTCAGAGACACTGTTTCCCATTGAACTGGACATTTTATTGCTTATGGTTCATGCATTCAATTCTAAAACAACAGCAAGCTTAACTGCTTGAGAGATTCTGCTCTGCAAAAAGTAACTTCAATAAAATCACTGCTTCTTTGCTTTTTTATTACTACAGAGAATTACATTACAGTCACTGTTTGCTGTATTAAAAAAGTGTGAGAAACAAAATAAAACAAAACAAAGCTCATAAACAGCCATCCAGTGATTTTAGAAAACAGACAAAGGGAATTCTGGCTTTTAGGACAAACTGTTTAAGGAACTTACAGTCAGTATTCCTTTTATGGCTTTAAAGAATAAGTGGAGTCCCCAAGTTACATTTACCTTACTATAAGCAAGTAGCTGGGTACTTCCTGAGATGCAGGGTAATTATTTGCATTTGATATAACCCTGAAATAATTCTGTGGAGAAAAGGAGATGCAGAAAGTGTTTATCATGTTCTTTTCACAGCTCCCCATTATTTGGGTAAACATATTGACATCTTTAGAAAATAAAATGGAAATAACAGCTGAACCACAGCTTTGCTGCTTGCCAAGATCTACAGTGTGTGCCAGAAGATTAAAATAAAATAGGGTTAGTAAAGTTAGAAGCTGATCCAAAATATTACAGCAGAAATGCCCAATTTCTTACTCTGCATCCATTTTTTATAGGACAAGAGAAAGGAAAGAAATTTCTTGGGATGATTTACATTTGCAAAAAGGGTCAAAATGTAAACTGGGGGGGACTGAAAGCCACTGTTAAAAAGAACTGATCTTTCACAGAAATGTCTGTGAATTATGTGAATGCTGTTGGCTGAACCTGCTTAGAAAACACTGCCAATCAACATGTAGTTCCTCAGCAAAAAGTATTCTTCCAGAAGTGTTTTATCCCAAGATAAATTCCCTCCACAGTACAGCCCTGGAGAACTTATGCACTAACAATCACTAGGAAATGGAATCTGGAAACACACTACTTTCAATAGGATGGATGACATTAATCAGGTAATAAATCAATGTATGACACCACTTAATACAAAACACATTTATGCCTATCCTATATTACACAGTTAAGGAGCAAACTGATCCAGTAATATATTCTGTGCTTTTCAATGAGCTGCTTCAAGTTGGCACAAACACATCATTACTTCAGAAATCCTACAAAAAGCTTTGCCTTTTGCTAATTGTTTGTTCCTGAAGGCAGAACCTCAGCTATTACTCCTAACATGGAAATCACAATGAAATTTCTGTGGGTTTCTTTTTCTTCATCAGTTTAAATATGCAAGCCCTCTGTTTTTTATAAACTTCATTCTCAGATAATTTTAGAAGACCATTTAAAAAAATTCACATGCAAGGGAGTACTAAGATGAAGTAAGCTTTTTGTAAATGCCATGAAATAAGATTTCCAAGACAATTTGTGCCTTTTGCTGTTTTCATGGATAAAGATTATTTGGAGGAGAATATTCAGATACTCTGTATACTTAACAGAATAAAAATCATTAACCAGCTTCACACATCAAAACTGCAGCAGAAACCCATTCAACCACACATCAAGTTCTGGGCTATCATGATATAGGTGCAAAGGGTAAGACAAAAGTAAAAGATTACATGAGACCCAGGCTGGTCAGTCAGGTTCTCAAGGGTAAATTTGCAATACATTCAATTTTTTATCCAACTCACTGCTACAAGCTGAGTCACAGCTCCGAGGACCTCTTTCTTCTAAGAGCCAAAAATATGCCCTTGCAGCTCAAACACAGCATTCCCACAGAAAGGTTACAAGATAGACTCCGAACAAAAAAAGGTCTCTGAAGAAGCACTGATATCCTAAGCTTAAAAGTTCTCTGATAATGCAACAGGTACAAATCTCTCAAAATATGTTACCATAAAGCTTTTGTTTACCATAAAGCTTTTTTGTTTAAAATATACCCTCATATATGTCCTCAGCCTGGTCATCAACCAAAAACACAAACCCCAAGTTGGTCAAAAACAGGACAGCAAACAGAGCAGCACCTGGGAGGAGCACCAGGAGCAGAAACCTGTTGATTTGGACTTGCAGTCTTGCAGATATGGAGAGACAGGCAGTGCTGTGCTCTGCTCGACTGAACAGGAGGCTATCTCTCCCTTCACTTTTGTCCTGTTGCGTTGCCCTACCCTAAAAGCACAAAAGGCTCATGAGACAGGACAAGATTTTGGAACTGAGGAGAGAGAGGGAGTGAAATAATCCCATGCAGATTTTTCTTTTTTTCACAAGTGACACTCAAGTTCTCCCTATATTCATACTTGCCTTATCCTGTTTTCACTGCCGTGACACTAATCCGCCTTGAAATTGGCTGATTCTGCTCAAGCCATGTTTACACGGAAGCATGTTTCATCTGGTTGTCCTCATTCAGAGACCAGTTTCTGCTCTGTGGCAGGAGAAATTATTAAAAACCTTATATTACAAGCGCATGCTTTAAAGTGACTCAGCTTGGAAAGATAACTGTATTATATCAGCCTTCCACTCCCTAGGTCACAGAGAGGGAGAGGTAGCAGTAAAAATCTCAAATGGAAATTGCTTTCTAAATATATTATCCTGCATAAAAGCCATTTACCAACTGCTAGTACCCACAAGACAAAGGGAAAAGATAAAAAGTACATGTGACATGGCAGAGTAGGGAGCAATGTAGAGGACTCATTTGTATTATCACACTGAACATTAACCACAAGAAGGAAAGAAACCAAATGCTCCCTGTTTTGCACAAACATCAATTACATGTAGTAATTTCACTGATCACTCTTGTGAAGCACTAATGCATACAGCATTCTGGCTTTTATGGCACAGGTAGAGTTTCATTGTCTGTCTCTGCCTCAGAATTCCCTTTTGTTTGGGGAGAAGAGTAAAACATTTTATTTTCTCCTATGATAAGTAACATCTGTAGCCTCACATGAGGCCTGAAGATCACACTACCTAAACCTGCTAGCTTATTTCATGGCAGAGAGCAAGAATAATAGAATCATTAACATTGGAAAAGACCTCTAAGATTGAATTTAGCCATTCATCCAGCACCATCATGTTCACCACCAAACCGTATCCCCAGATTCCACATTCACAGGACTTTTGAACTCTTCCAGGGACAGCAATTCCACCACATCCCTGGGCAGCATATTCAAACACCTGTCCAAGCCTTTCAGTGAAGAAATTATCCCTCAGATCCAATCGAAACCTCCCTTGGTGCAATTTGAGGCCATTTATTCTCATCCTGTCACTTCTCACTTGGGAGAAGAGTCCAACCCCCTCCTCACTACAACCACCTTCATGGGAGTTGGAAAGAGCAATAAGATCCCTCCTGAGCCTCCTCAGCCAGGCTAAACAACCCCAGCTCTCTCAGCCAACTCTTTTTCAGACTTGTGCTCCACACCCTTCCCCAACTCCATTCCCTTCTCTGGACACATTCCAGCCACTCCATGTCCTTCCTGAACTGAGGGGCCCAGAGCTGGGGGGCTCTGGGCAGCACTCAAGCTGTGGCCTCACCAGTGCCCAGCACAGGGGTCGGTCACTGCCCTTCTTCTGCTGCCCCACTGTTGCTGACACAGGCCAGCTGTCCTTGTCCTCTTGGCCACTTGGGCACAGCTGGCTCATGTTCAGCTGCTGTTGACCAGCACCCCCAGGTCTTTTCCACCAAGCAGCTTTCCAGACAGCCTGGGGTTGTAGTGACCCAAGGACACTTGGCCTTGATGAAACTCAGACCTTTGGTCTTGGACCAAGCTGTCTACGTCCCACTGCAGAGCCTTCCTGCTCTCCAGCAGATCAACATTCCCACCCAACTTGCTGTCATTTGCAAACTGACTGAGGATGCACTCCATCCCCTCATCCAGATCATGATAAAAATATAATATGGGGATAGCCCCAACATAAAGAACCCCAGTGGTGATCAGCCACCAGCTGGATGTAACTCCATTCACCACCACTCTCTGGGCTTGGACACCCCAGCAAGTTTTTTTATCCAGTGAACACTGAACCTGTCCAACCCACAAACAGCCAGTTTCTCCAGGAGAATGCTGTGAGAAATGGTGTCAAGAGCTTTATTGAAGTGCAGACAGACAACACCATAGCCTTTCCCTCGTCCACCAAGCTGGTCACACTGCCATAGAAGAAAACCAGGTTGGCCAAGCAGTATCTGCCTTTCATAAACCTGTCCTGGCTGGGCCTGACTGCATGGTTGTCCTCCATGTGCCATGTGATGGCACCCAATATTATCTGCTCCATGGTGAGTTTTATGCAAGCCACTTCAGTGCAACAAAAACACATTTCTCCTCCTAGGGTTTACATAACATCTTCACTCTTCACGAGAACTCCAGTGAACTCCAACGGAAGGAAGGAGGGGTACTTCTTGCATTTGTTGAGCAAGGAAGTAAATCCTTTGCTGTTGTTTCCTCATTATCATTTAAAACATTCTAAATGACCAGCCTTTAAGTCCTTTGCTTCAGCAACTGCTACTAATCCCCCTAAAACCAGGATTTAATCCCAAATGCCACCATTCACTTTTGCTGGGGGTCATCCCCACCACACCTTTTCCAGTAAGGCCAAAAATTATGTTAGTCTTTCCCAGCTACTAATTACCAATTTTCTAGACCTGTGAGTTAAGTCAGAAAAAAAAAAAAGCGTTACTGGTTTTCTTCCCATCCATTCATCACAAAAAAAAAAAAGGAAAGACACCATTCACACAAGAGAGCATTGATCTATGCCTTCTTGTATTCTACATTTCAAATTAGACCTAAATTGCTGTAATTTGTAATTTTCAATTACAATTAAAAGGTACCTAAAATTAAAAAATTAAAAAAACTATTCCTTTATTAGTTCAACAGCTTTTCAGCCTTCTAAGCTATGGAGCTGATATTTCTAAGCCAAAAAAAAAAAAAATCAGTAGTGCTAGAGCAGAATCTTGAATTCAAAAATATAAACAAAGCCATCATACATACCTACATACACATGCACCATACTCCTGTCCAGGCAGACTTGCTCAGTTCAGTAAAATGGGCAAATCCACAACAGATTCTCATAAAATTCAAGAATAACAACCACAAACTAAAGATGGAAGAAGACAAGCAGCAAAGTCCAAAGTCTGAGCATAACTGCAATTAAGATGATGTAGAGAGGCTGAGGCACTTTCTACTCACTCAGTGCCCCCCAAAGAGATATTTCCTAAAATTATCAAAATTCCAAGAGGTCATTAAAGACAGCAAAAGACAATGGAGATAGGAATGAATGTAGCAACTTGGCAAAAGATCAGCAACAAATACTTTTGACTGATCTGTAAATGGGAACCAAATACATTCTGCCCACTGAGGCCTGTTAGATAAAGAAAATGTACTGCTTAGTGTCAAATACCCATGTCCCAGGGCTCTCTTTGCAAGTGTGTGAACAATTTATGCTACACAAATAAACCTACTGAGGAGATGTCTCACGACTCCTCTACCATTGGCAATAGACTCAAAAAAAAAAAAAAACTCTATTACTAAAAGCTGAAATTAAATGTGGTCTCATTTTTAGCTCCTATAATAAATTGCTACTTTCTGAAACAGATGTCAGCATGTAAATTACACGGTCGTGCACACTTTCTCAGCTACATCAAGAGTTAATTAAATGGTAACACAGCTAAGATTATTCCTCCAGTACCTCAATATTTGAATGGACTGGCATGTCAAGTATACGAATCAACTCAGTCTGCACATCACAAACACACACTTCTCACCAGTTTTAAGCCACAGACAGCAGTGATGAATATATTGCTGCCTCTGTCAAGAGCATGGCAGGCAGCGTGGTAGGGAACCAACCAAGATGTAAGGTAGAGAGGAATAAGTGTACATCATTTTTCACTGCAAAAAAGGTATTAACAGTAATTAACAAGCATTTAATCCATTTTGCTCCAGAGCTCCCTGGCCATTATCAAATAACATGAAGCAAAAACCACTGAAATAGATCCAAACAAGAACACAGACAGGGGTTGAGCACTGTAATTCACCACTGCAGGCAGGCAAAAAATTACCACCTTGATAACAATGGACTGAGGGCACTGTCAGATGTCTCTGGTAAACCATGCTGGGACAGCTGAATAGAGGAGCAGCTGCCAGCCTGCTCCTCTATTACTGAGCAACCTCTCAGCCATCTTCATACAGAATCTTCAGTGTACTTGTGTGTCCTATAGTAACAGTACTCTCCTCAGCAGCTCAGCCTAATGTACTGACTTGTGAAGGGAGAAGAGGCACCTTTTAGCACCTAGGTATAAACCTGGTAACCTCCCTTTTAAAAGGGATAAGTGAATACACAACACTGAACAGGCAAAAATTTTGAAAGAAGAAGTGAAGCACGTTGCCAGGGAAAATAAGCTATTAACATCAACCAGAGAAGAATTGCTTGACTGCAACTCTCAATCCCCAAACCTCTGATTTGCAGGAATTGCCGGATGCTCATGCCAAAAATCATTGTGCTGCACGTTCATTCTGATCAACCTAGAAGCAAAGTATATTGCACAGGACTGCAGACTCTGAGGGGAAAGAGAAGCTGGGGCAAAACCAAAGAGAACCACCCACTGGATGATGTGGGGAATTGTGAATCACCTACAATGCAAGACACTCAGCCAGCTTCTTAAAACGGAATTTCAGACAGTGACCATACTATCTAGGTATCAGTGGAACAAACAGGTAATCCTAAAAAGAAAGGGATTATGTCCAGCAAACAATCTACAGATGTTCTTATTTTCTTTCTTCTAGCAAACACACTGTCATTTAAAAGACAACCAGTGTAAGCCTAGATCAGAAGAAATGGACGACTGGCAAGCAGATGAAAGTAAGCCTTACCTTCAGATAGTTGCTATGGACTAAGTAAGAACACAGGGGAGAAAAGCAGAGAAAAGTACGTGCATGTAGGGTGAGAGAGAAGGAAAATTTAACCTTGTGCTGAAGACTGCAATGTGATTATCTTGTAGCTGCAATCTTGTGACATGCACATAAAATTAGACCCCCAGTGCTCTTCGTCCTTCATGGGAATATAAATCACCACTCAATCCTCACAGAGCATTCATCTTGGTATATTCAGGCTTTCTTTTCAGATTTCTTGAGACAGAAGGCCAAGGCTGCCTGTTCATACCAGGTCCACTCTCAACTAAACGCCACTATATATTCTTAGGCATTCAATTTATAATACCAAGCAACAAGATTCTAAGCACTACAGATTTAGAAGAAGCCAGAATATTAAAAATACTTTCATCCAGAAGCAGTGGATATTTGGGCATTTTGTGTTTGGAAGCTCTAGTCTGTATGATTTTTACTGAAATTCAGACATACTTCTCTTGGCAGGATGGTATATTTCTTGCTGTAAGACAACAGAAAAGCACTGGCAGGACTTGCCCCACAGGATCAGCTTGCCTATCACTGATGGCAAAATGTACACTGAGTAAGTCATAATAGAGGAACTTGGCTTTAAAATTGTTTTTAGCGTTCTCTTACACAGCTGGGTGATTTTATGAATATGGTAATAACTATAACCTTTAGAATTCAAGACAGGAACAGCAGATGGAACCTAATTAAGAGAGAAAAATATTAATTCATCTTCATAAGGAATGGGAAAGGCAACAACTCTTCACAAAGGGAGATCCTCAGTGTCATTTAATAAATGCAGAAACAACGAAATAGACCAGGGACACATTGGGAAACAGCTACACCCCACATTGGAGGCCAAGATCTATTACTAGCTTAAGACACTGAATAGACAAGAAACAAGACTAACAACAAACAGTGGTGGTTTCTTTCACCGTACATGACTGCTGTGGTCTGACTGCATCCTCAGCTTTAGCTTACACAGAAAAAAAAATGCAGAAAATGGTATTTCTTTCAAGCTGTTTCAGTTACCTTCACTTCAACTTCGTGAAAATCCCTCAAGAACTTGCATTACTCTGTTTTTCTTACAAATAATACAATGCAGTAGACGTGTCTTTGTGTCCCCTCATGCAGCTCAGGGTACAAGATGGAGTAAGAGGCAGGAAGAGGCTTTTTAACAACTTGGTAAGAAGAAGGATTATTGTTTTTTCTGCTGGAAGAAAGGACTGGGAATGGGAAGAAGTAGATGAGGGGCATAAATAGCCTCTTAGAAAAATCTAAAGGAGAGCTCCAAAGCAAAGATCCCAGCAAATACTTGATTCTCTTAATAAGTTCTGTCATGTCAAGAATGAAATTCATACTATATTTCATTTGTAAAAATGTTAAAATAATTCAAGGTGGAGGATGGGGCTGGGGATAGAATAACAGAGCAAAAGGTCTCATTCCCAACTAGGTGCCTCACATTAATCTTCTCCCAAATCAGCCTGCAGTATATGTACCTCTTCTCTTTCCTCACACTTTAGCAGAGAAATTAGTAAATATGTACAGATATAGCTGATTTATTTCTCTTATTCCAGCAGTGCTGAATTTACTTCACAGAGAAAGTAATGATTCAGCTGAAGTAAAAGTATGTAAAAACAGGTGAGAGATGACAGCCACTCAAGGCCCTTCCTCCATTCCAGGCAAAGTTTTTCTAATTGCCATTTCACCAAGTTGGCAGGGGAAGACTAAAAACAGTGAAGCTAAATATGTACACATACACACACACACACACAGACCATGCAACTTCTGCTTCTGTTTACTGAGTCCTTATCCAGGCCCATTAAGCAGCATTAGCTGGAGATGAAAGGAATGTTTTGAAGGAGACAGGCATGTGTTATTATACCTAGTTGGGCAAATAGTGGTGCCAGAGATGTAAATCCCATAAACTGTGCATTGTTGATACTGATTTCAACACCTACCCCTGTGATAGTAGCATAAATATAAACCACCTCTTCACAGTGGCATAAATATACACATTTGTGTACACACATTGTGTCTGCATGTGGTGTGTGCGCTGTTTTCTTGCTCTGGCACAACATATTTGATTTTGTGTGCCTTCCTATTGCTATAGCTCCTGACTCCAGCAAAGGACTCCTCCTCCCCAGCCCCCTCATCAATTCTGCCCCCCTCCCTCTCACTTACACTTTCTTCAGCTCTTTAGCATAAGTAGGGAAAATAGCATATAGCTCACAACATAATTTGTTTATTTAGACATACATGTCCAACAGAAATCAGAGAATCACAGAATATCCTGAGCTGGAAGGGTCCCACAAGGATCACTGAGGAAAACTGCTGGCCCTGCACTGAACAGTCCCAAGAGTCACACCATGTGCCTGGTTTGTTACTGTACTTAACCAAAATCCCACTTCTTTGACCAAAACAAATACTGAAACAGTTGCAAAACACTGTAAGGGCAGAGAGAAATTTGGGATATTTTCACTTTGCCATGTCATGCTAAGAGAAACACTCACAGCAACTGCTGTGAAATGTGTTAGCTTTACCAGTCACACCAAATAAAAAAAAAAAAACCAAACAAACAAATTCCTTTTTAAAAGTAGAATAAAATTAATAATTGGTAATGTTAACAGTGCACAGCATACAGATAACATACCTGCTGTCTATCCTGAACTATAGTTCAATACCTCAGCTACCACCACTCCAGAGGACACCTGTATTTCCCTTAAGCTCAGCCTCCCACTAGCATCCCTGCAGCAGTCATCACAGGCATATATTCCTGTGTTTCTCTGACATTTCATTGGGCAGTCATGCAATTTCATAAAAAAAACCACACGAGGCACCTCATGCCACCTACAGGCTCTACTGTTTGCTTTCTCTGAAACTCAGTATTTATTTAACTTGCCTCAGCCTGCTTGTTTTCAACCCTGTGTGCAAAAGTTTTCCCAGAGGTGTCCTGACCCCAAGCTTTCTCTAACCTGCCATTTCCCTCTCACAAGAGCTGGCAGATCTCAGGGTCCATTTCTTCCATACATTGCTCTCCTCATTTTCAGCAGAACTAACTTTTCCTGGCAAACACTTCCAAGCCCCAGATAGCCTTCATTATGTTCCTTTTCTACAGTACTACTGTGAGGACTAGAGTTATTTTACCCTTTAGGAGCCTGTCTCCCTTGGATCCCACTTCTCCCTGAAGTTCAGATGAAAACAGGACTATTTGCTTGAGGAAGAATTAGGTGTTCAGAGCCAATTGCATTGTTATTTATCAATGCAGAATTACTTCACTATTACTTACTTCCACATCATAGAAATTGAAGAAAGTAAAAATTAAGACACACAGCTCACTTTCTTCCAGTGTATCACTTTCTCTGAGAAATGGGAGAACTTGCACTACATCCCAAGAGGTCCATTACAAAAATGTACCACATATCACTGTAGCAAGAACCATCTCTCTGAAAATCGTTCTCAAAGAAACTGCGCAAGAGATGAGGGGGAAAAAAATATCCCAACATGTCACCAAAGCAAAGTAATAACAGGAAGGGTGTCTGTGTAGACAGAGCTCCAAATTTCCGCGGAAGCAGAGCTTCAGTAATAGAGCGATAGGCTTTTGCACAGCCATAGATAGCTGGTGATATAGGTTTTACTCTAATACAGGAAGGCAGAGCCAATACTGACCTGCAGGCAACTAGCTGCAATGCCACTTATTTTGGAGACCTTAATACAAAGTGTATTATTTTGGCATCATTTCTTGGTTTAGGTGTTTTTTGGAGGAAATGCCATGGGAATCCTTTAGATCTTTCCATAACATAGAGTAGAGAAGTTTTCAAGTGACATGATAAATTACTTCATTGAGTCTTACAAGCAAGTTAAGTAATTTGTACTTAGAAGAGAAAAACCTAACTGGACAAAGAGAAAGAAGAAAGCTGCTCTGACATGCTCTAAGAGAAAGGTGGGTTATCTACCCTGCTCCTAGACACTCCTTTACATAAAAGAAGATTAATTCAGACTTTGAAGGGAACCACATCTTAAAAATCAGGAAACAAATGCAGCATTACAATATTTGGCAGTTGCAACACTTGCATCCTCCAACACTTCTCTTTGGAAAGTGTGTTATGATCTCATGAATTACTAGTAAAGTGGTGTGATTTTTCATCCTAAGTCATACACCCAATGTATTTTTAATCTAAAATGCTTTGTGCATGAAGACGTTTGCACACATGTTAATAAACACTAATGGACATCCCAAAATTTATCTCCTGGACAGACTGTAACCATTTTGTCTAAAACAGATTTGACCTGGATGGATATACTTTTCTGGTGCACATAGGCATCAGGTTTCAGTACCATTTTCCTTTCTTACCTTCAAAATAATATGCCCTCTTCCTGTTTGAGACACCTGAAAGCTGATGGTCCATTGACAGCTGTCTGAATTGGTTTATTCTTTGTTAACTATTTACTTTGGATCAAATGAAAGTAACAAGGAAACGGAAAACAGCCCCACTGAGAGAAGACTCATGTGGGACAAATTAGGAGTCACCATAAGATTTAAAAGTCTGGGGGGAAAACAGGACTAACTAGAGGCAGCTGTCAGGATGTGGTTTTTCTGTTTATATTCTTCTCCTTCCCTCCCTTAACCCTTTAAATTTTGAGAGAAAGTAAGCATGTGTATGTGTGCATGCACTAGCAAGAGCAAGTGAACACTGATCTCTCCTCCACACATAGCACATGTAAGAATATAATGTAATCTGTACAAGAGAGGCAACTCAGTCATTGAAATAAACACATCTGGTAGAGCAACTTATTCAAGAAAAAGAATTAACTTTTTTCCTTATCCAAGTATCATACTATACGTAAAACCGCAATTTCAGAACATCAGTTTTAATTACTAAGGGAGCTACAAACTGGAACTGGAGGTCAAATGCTCCACTACAATTTTGTGGATGGTAATCCTGTTGCTGGATCAAACTTTCCTTGTATTCCATCATTCCCTCTAAAGGCCAAAACAACAACTCTTAGCAAGGCACCATGTACAAAACTGTTGCCTATCCAGAAAAAAATGGAAACAATCAAACAAAAACCTTCACAGTCTAAGATTTAAATTTAACATACAGTACATAAGGCATGCATGGTACTAAGAATCCAAATTTCAAAAAAAAATAATATTCATGCCCTGGAGGAATTCTTCCCTTTCACATCTTCTCATGACTATCTCTCAATTTATTACTGTAAGACTCTATGTAATACACTCAAGGAGAACAAGTTCAACAGCTATTGTTAACCAATAGCTAAATTAGTACTCCTGGGCATAACAGCCTCCTATCCCTTACCATCACCTTTACTTTCATGTCAAATCTGCTCAGATCATTTTAGGGTGGGATGAAAACCAAAGTCACAGATAATGGAAGAGGAAACAGAGGAACCTATGGATGGGACACAGCACAAGATGTTCCAGACCACTGAAGAGCTGACAATCTCCAGTTCCCCAAAGATAGCTCTGTCTCTCCCCATTTTATTATTCACATCTTCTCCACCTCTTGTCTTTCCCTCCATGCTTATTCCACCTATGTAGCCATTATTCAAAAGGCAAATATCTGGACTTCAAACTTCAAACCAGAACTGCTCAGAAACCAAATTACACAAGAGCTGAACATTCCTCCTAGGAAGGAGTCTATCAGAAAAGTGAACCTGGCTCCATAGACAACACATTTCATAGATGAAATATGTTCAATTAAAGACAGAATATGATAAAAAGTTTTAAGTGTGATCACAGAAAAACAAAACAAGAGTGCCTGGTCAAAGCAGACAGATGCAATCAATTTTTCCTTTAACTGTTCTAATGGTTTGACTTTCCCTCATGGGAGAATGAATCAGAGACAGCTTAGTAGCAGGCATGTGCTTTTCAAAGTCCAGCTTTTCTGTGTAATTATGTACTTCAGTCCTAGTTTGACTGATTATTATTGCAGTAAGCGCCTCAACAGGTGATGTAGCAAAAACAATACTGTAACAGTATGCCTTTCTGCAGTCTAACAGTCACATAAAAGTAGGTTCTCAGTTTGCTGCAAGCATGTTTGCAGTCATATGCACCAAAAAAAAAAAAAAAAAAAAAGAAGTTGTCCTCCAGTATTACTGGAAAAAGGTTTTAAATGTAATGTCCCCAACATCAAGGTACTTGAGACCCCAGTCAAAGGCTGCTCTATCCTATCTGTTGCTGTTTGTGATTAAATATATTCTCACCTTTTTGGAAACAACTAATCGTGTCTTTCAGTTCAGTCCTTAGAAAGAGAATATTTAAGTTAAAAAAAAACTGAAGACAACAAGTAAGAAAAAGGAAGGTTAGAATGATTTTTTGGGAATGTTTTGCTTTCATGTTCTTTGTAGTAAACACCAGAAAATATAGCTAAAGATAGCATTTTTTTCACCTAACTTCTGATTTCTTAATAAACTTACCTCACTCTCAATCTCACTGCAACACCCTTAATGACATTAGGCAGGACAAGTATTTTTCCTTGCTAAGAACACACATAACAAAAAAGAACTGGTTTCCCCAGAAAATTACAGGTTCTTCTAGTAGTAACTACCATTCTTGTTGTTATTTTTATGATGCAGGAGTAATTTAAAACATCTAAATCTGTTTTCTGTATGACCACTCTACGGTGACACCTAATAACCACTGGGAAGAGACAGCAGCACTTTTCTACATATTCCTACTGGAAAACATCATGCAGTCTCAGTCCATTTTAGTACTATTCATATAATACTAGTATTACAGGAACCCATTCACCATCACATGGTGCAATATTCAACAAAGCCCTCTGCCACGAATTTAATTAAGGACTGACTGAGTCCAAAAAAACCAGGATGAAAGCTAAGCCAGTGAGCTACCCCTATGCCCCTCAAGGGGAAAAAGTCCAAACCAAACGCAAAAAAGAAAGGAAGAAAACCCAACAAACTTTCACACAGCAAAAACAAAACAATAAAAACCCTATAGTTGTCATAGCATTGTTGTCACATGTATTTTTTTCTCCCAGCTGTTCACAGGAGCAGAAGTTGTAGAGGCTGAAACTTAAAAAGATTTTGTCTTGTGACAGAACAAATTTAAATATTTCTAGACAACTATGCCCATTTGTTGTTACATTAAACCACCAATTATTCCTTGTACATATGACATTAATCAGAAAGAAAAAAATATTACTTAGTGTCACTTAAGGTGCAATAGATGAGAAAACCAAATATTTTTGAATGCCCTTTAATTGGTAATATCTTAGAGCAGGCTTGATTTGACCTCCTAATATTTATTGAACTGCTTTTTCTCCTGAAAAGGACCAAAGTAGAGTGAAAGAGAGGACTGTGAGTTTCCCCAGTGCTTACTCCCATATTCTTTCCCTGTTCTGAAGGCAAGAGAAATGCAGGAACTGGGAGTAGACAGGAATAAGACAAAAAATCATAAATAAATAACTCCAAAAACAGTGCAGGAGAGAGCAGATAAAGCAGACATTAGGACTATCTTTCTTCACTGAACAAAATATGAGCATGTGGATGGCAAACATGGCACATTTTTTCTGTAAGTTACATCTACAGTACAGGGTTACTGTATCAGAAAAATTAAACTGCTAAAATTCTGGTTTTTATTACCTAAGTCTCATTCAGTAAATCTGTCTAGCTGGTCAACAAAAGCTAATCTGGCAAGAGTCCAAGGCTCAAGAATCAAAAATTACTGGCTCCATGCAGACTGTCGAAGCACATTTGCTCTCCCCAGAACAGACTTCTCCTCTCAAGAAATATTTTCATGCTGGCCTAAGTGCTGCACAGCATCAGGCTCTCCTCCCTCAGCATGCTCCTCCTACCACATGATGCCTTTCAGTCCCAGGTTCTGAAATGTGACTCTCAACACCACTCTTTTCCATATGAACTCCCAATATGGTGTTGATACTTAAATTCACATCCACATGCTTAAATCAGAAGCACATTATTTAAAATCCATTTCTTTCCATAGTGATTTTTTCAGTCAACACATGGACACTGTATGGGAAAGAGCAGCACATCCATCCCTATACCAGACAAAAACTGTAAGGATGCATTTACTGGCTGATTAGTATGAGTGGGAAGAAACAGGGGGAAAGAAAAAGAAGATCCAACTCTGCCTGTAAGTGAAATAAAGCTGCAATGTTTTGCTTTACTGCCATGCTGTGGGAAACACAGTACAGCATCCCAGCCAGGCTTCTTTTTCCACAGCGTGGCAGTAAAGAGAAGCAGCACAACTGCAACTCATCTTGGGATGCAGAACAATTGGAGAAGGGCAAGGAATGGACTACTTTTACTACTACCCAAACAGCAAGGACACAATTTAAAAAGGAAACTGATCATATCACTTACAGGAAAGAAGATATTAGGCCTGCTAATTAAAGGCAAGGATCCCCATCTTCTTCCAAAGGGTGCAGCTCTTCCTCCTTACCATCCTTCTGTTTCTGATTTTGGCTTTGACCAAAATATTCATTCCACTGAAATGCAAACTTCATACCTATGCACAATAGAATCTGGGACAAATTACTGCAAAAACAAGTACCTTTCTTTGCTTGGTGTTAATCTAAAACAGTTATTAAAACAGTTTTAGCTAAAACCTTTGCTCCTTCACAGCAAATATTCAAGTACTTGGCATGTGTGTTACAGGCAGAGCTGCCTCTTTGGTTGTTTCTGTGGACTCAGCCCTGTGACAACAACCACTTGTGTTCAACATGGCACCAACTGCTCGGAGTCCTCCTGTGCCCCTGTTGGGATGCTAGCAGCCTTGCTCATGCTTTTTTCAGGACTGGGACAGGGCTCCAAGTCCACATACAAAAAGCTATTATTCTTAAACACTCATGATTTATCACTGAAAATACTTACTTAATTCACACAATTTCCATTACTAAAGCTCTCTTATAGATTAAGGAAATAATAATTTTAACAATTAAAATTAATTGCCTTTTGAGACAATGAGGACTGCCCTACTTCCCCCTTCCTGGGGCTCTGACTCCTTTGATCTGTTCATCTCTGTTACAAACATGAGCTGCAGGATTGGCAGGTTCAAGTAGGAATGAAGCAAATAATTCCTGAGTGAAATGAAACTGAAACTGGCAAGCAGCCGAGATGCTAGCCTGAATGGTTAAGAAAAAAATAACAGTGATAAAAAATAACAATTTTTCTAGATACCACTCCAAACAATCCCAAAGAAAAGGGTGGCTGGGAGATTCAGCTTGAGATTCTTGCTGAATCACTAGCAAAATGGCTTTCTGTCAGCACACAGTCAAACAGTTACAAGAACAATCACAAGAAACATTCTTTGTAAAGAATAATGCAGGGGCATTTAAAAGAATAATACAAATAAAGAATAATAAAAAGGGGGGGTTTATTCCTTTTGCATATTACTCTCTAGACAATAAAATATTTTCAAATGAAACTAGTCTGTATTCTACTTTTCTCATATTTATACTCTAGCTAACTAAAAAAAGATTATCAAGTTCAACAACTCAGAAAATTACAGTAAAAAATACAATTTATTTTGACAAAAGACAAAATAAAATAAAAAAATAATAAGGAACATAACCAAAAAGGAAAAGTTTTCAATAGGGTTAATGAGAGTAAAGGACAGCTAACACCCAAAATGATGGCCACATGTAAGAAAATAACAAAGTCTGTTCAAACCATGGGCTTCAGCTATACTCCCTCTTTTATTTCCAGGATTAAATAGATTGATAAGGTATGAAACACCACACCAAACTGTAATATTTTTATAGAAGGAAACAAAATGCTTCAACAAGTTTCATTTGGAGAAAAAAAATGATAGTATTTTGTGCCAATTGTGCCGGCTTTCAGAGAGCTTTTTTTTGTTTCATTGCAATTCTGTAGATTCTTCTGTTTCTGAACATAGAGAGAAAATATAATGCACGGAGAAATTCTGCCAAGCACAATAATCTTAGGAAGTATGACATATTTTTTCTTTCAGGTTCAGAGGTTACAATACCCATTTCAGAGAGACTAGTAAATACTACATCATTGGTATTTCCATATTTTCCAATAAATCAGGCTTTGAAAGCCTAAGCATTGCAGCAAATACATGAACCGGCTTCACTATTCAGAAAGAGTTTTTGTAACGAAGTCATACTAACAAATCTAGGCAGAAAGCAAAACAACCTCTGAAACTGCTGAGCTATTAACTTTTACATCTTATCATGTAAAAATGCTGAACCACTCCCTTTCTTCATTGCTTCATGGGTGCTCCTTTCCCAGTGTTTTTTGGCTTTTACTTTGCTGAGAGTTACACAGAGGATAAAAAAGTGCACGGCTATCAGAGAGCTTCACTCTTAGCAATAGTGCCACGAAAAAGACTGGCTGCCATTTTCAATGCAGCACATAGGTTTCAGGCATCGAATCTAGGACTCCTAAGAGCCAGCTGCAACAAAATACAATTACATGACCGACTGCTGCCGTCATCCACATTTTATCAGTGTTCCGGCTGGCACTTTTACAGTGGCCCCGATGCTGTTGGGGTTCCCCCACCCTGGGATGGAAAACGGCTTGGCTTTGGAGAGAAATTTCTGGAAGGGCAGATTTGGGACATGCCGTGTCTGCCGCACTCCCCTGAGCATTGCATGTCACGCATGGCACAGGAGCATGAGGAAGCACTGTCGGTGGGCAATGCACCAGGCGGTCAGGGGCTGCAGCACCAAGCCCACAACCCGCTCCCCACTCTGTCTCCAAACATTTCCATACCCACAGAGGCGTGAAAGAGGGGCAGTGACAAGCACGAAACACCAAAACCTTGCACGAAACACTGCAGAGAAGCTCCTAGCAGTATTCATTGGAAATTAACTCCTTACTGACTCATGCGATGTTCACACAAATCCAAAAAAAAAGGGAGAAGAAGAGGGGACTGACAATGGGCTGTGAGCTGTAAATCAGACTCACAAACCACTGTGAGATGGAAACACTGGAATTGAACTGCACAGAATAAAGTAATCTCTTTTTCAGTTATACACTGAAATTATTTTCACTTGATGGCTTACTCATTCCAAGGCATGCCTTTGTTCAGGACACCATATCACTACCACAAAGGCAAAGTGAGAAAAAGCAAGACAGCTGCTCAATCAAGAAGTGCTTTTCTCCCTCTTCTGCAGTGTTTTGTCTGCATTTTGGATACAAGGAGAAGTGGAAGAAAATCAAAATAAAGAATATTAAACAGAGAGTGGTTTCAGCTCTTCTACTTCCTCTCTCTGATATGCTGCCATATAAGGAGTAAAATTAATGGTCATGTTTTAAAAATAATTTGTATATTTACAAATTACATTTATTTAGAGTCACTGCCATTGCATTATTGGGGGAAAAAAGGATTTTGCTTGTTTTTTTAAAGAATATATACACAGATATGAAGAGATACAAACACATGCACTCAAACAGACATATACACATACCTAGTTATGTATACAATGTAGAAATCACAAAACTTTACTATTCATGAAGTCAAAAATGAAAATAACTTAGCTAGAGGTTTATTTTAAAAACCAAATAAGATACACAATCTAATTAAAAATTCACTCAAATATTCTTTTGTGTATTCATATTTTTAGATTATTTAAATTTTACTGGGCTATTTTTTATGCATTTTTACTCTGCTCACCTTAACGTTGTCTTCTTATTTAATATTTACTGAGATTTAAGTGTAACATGGTTAATAGAAGATAATGAATGCAAATTACAGTACAATTAAAAAATTTGGGACAAAAAGCCACCTGGCATAATGCAAAATATCCTCTCATAAAACAAAAGAATTATGTATCTTTAGCACCACACCTTACTGAACAATCTTTGCATCACCCTTCCTTGTTATTTGGTCTATTATATCAGCCTACTGCAGTCTGTTTGCAATTAAAAGTAGGTTTCTTATTACTATAAAGTGTATACTAGAGGCAGTGATCCAAATGAGGACAAGAAAGACACATAATAAAGTAAAAACCACTTTTTAAAAAGAAAATTCCATTAGATAAATGATCAACAGTCTTTTAAATCAGGCTTCCATATTTCTAACAAAGATGACATTTCCCTTTCCTTAATGAGGAAAAGAAAGAAAAAGAAGAAAGGAAAAGGAAGGGGAAAAGGAAAAGGAAAAGGAAAAGGAAAAGGAAAAGGAAAAGGAAAAGGAAAAGGAAAAGGGAAAAAGGAAAAGAAATTGAAATGAAAAAGGGAAAGAAAAAGGGAAAGAAAAAGGGAAGGGGAAAGAAAAAGGGAAAGAAAAAGGGAAAGAAAAAGGGAAGGGGAAAGAAAAAGGGAAAGAAAAAGAAAAAGAAAAAGAAAAAGAAAAAGAAAAAGAAAAAGAAAAAGAAAAAGAAAAAGAAAAAGAAAAAGAAAAAGAAAAAGAAAAAGAAAAAGAAAAAGAAAAAGAAAAAGAAAAAGAAAAAGAAAAAGAGAAAAAAAGAAAAAAAAAACTAAAAGAGAAAAAGAAGAAAAAGGGAAATGAGGGAAAGAGGGAGGGAAAAGAGAAGGGAAGTTCAGGGAAGGGAAGGGAAGGGAAGGGAAGTTCAGGGAAGGGAAGGGAAGTTCAGGGAAGGGAAGGGAAGGGAAGGGAAGTTCAGGGAAGGGAAGGGAAGGGAAGGGAAGGGAAGGGAAGGGAAGGGAAGGGAAGGGAAGGGAAGGGAAGGGAAGGGAAGGGAAGGGAAGGGAAGGGAAGGGAAGGGAAGGGAAGGGAAGGGAAGGGAAGGGAAGGGAAGGGAAGGGAAGGGAAGGGAAGGGAAGGGAAGGGAAGGGAAGGGAAGGGAAGGGAAGGGAAGGGAAGGGAAGGGAAGGGAAGGGAAGGGAAGGGAAGGGAAGGGAAGGGAAGGGAAGGGAAGGGAAGGGAAGGGAAGGGAAGGGAAGGGAAGGGAAGGGAAGGGAAGGGAAGGGAAGGGAAGGGAAGGGAAGGGAAGGGAAGGGAAGGGAAGGGAAGGGAAGGGAAGGGAAGGGAAGGGAAGGGAAGGGAAGGGAAGGGAAGGGAAGGGAAGGGAAGGGAAGGGAAGGGAAGGGAAGGGAAGGGAAGGACAAACAAAACATAAACACAAAAGAAGGGTAAAGAAGATAAGGTATAAAACTAATGATTAAAATAGAAATAAAAATTTTTCTGCCACCACACAAGATAAAAACTGCCAACTGTACAGCAAAGCAAAACCCTGTGCGGAACGTGACTGGGCCAATTTATGTGGAACTGCAGCTCTTGATGTTTATACTCATCATGGTATTAATAAAACCAAATAACTGCTGCAGGAAAGGCACTCCTAACAAATTTCCTATTTGCTAAAAAAGTTTGTAAAATGTACACTGTGCTGCCAGAATCCTCTTAGACAAAAAGCTGTTGAAGAAATGAACCTTCAAGCACACATCAGACAAAAGACAATGAGGAACCAAACAATCACCCAGATTAAACCATTAAAAAGACACCTTTTCCTTGTTCACAAGCTACAAAACAAGCCTCATTTTCTTCATCAAAAGAAGATAAAACTGGTAAAGAAAATTTCCATGATGCCTAAGATTATATAACCCTAACAATTTTCTCTGCAGTATAAAAAAATTAAATAGTAATAATAGAAAACCTTGGGAAATGTGGAGATTTTATTAGTTTTATTAACTCAACAATATAAACTTGAATTATCTCAGTTTGCTTATTTGCTAGTTACTCATTTCAAAGTGCCTCTCAGTGCTAATGAAAATAAAATTTCAAGTGCTTTATAAAAGAAATGGGGCTGGCTGAAATTACTAGAGATTTGTATTTTATTTATGTTAAGATGTTTTCTCTTCATTTAGTAGCTAAATTGTTAATTTAGGAAGCGGTAGTTACATGTTTATATCTCCTGTATCAGTCATGTCATCGAAAAAATCGAAGCCAAACAAACAAAAACCCCAAGTATTAAAGTAAATATTATTGTGCTGATTACTTTTCACTTATTGTCACTAGGTATTTAATAATACCAGAATGCTAGAAAGGGATATATTTAACCTTTCTGTCCTATCTCTTATTTCTTAAACTGTATGGCACACTGTGAGTATTTATGCTTAATCTCTTTTTTCTTCATCCATTTATTTGTTTTCCTGCCAGTTTGGGCTCCCAGCCTGAATTAAATTAAAAAACTATTTTCAATTGATTCAGAGCTATTTAAACTTATTATTCCTTCAAGGATATTTTTACTTGAAGCACTTCAGGAGTTAAATTGCTAAGTTAAAATCAAAGTAATGACCCCAAGCAGAGATAACTGAGTTGCCGTGTAAATTCATATAAATAAAATTGGACAGAGAGGCATTTCCTGCTGAAAGATAGTGTCTCGATTTAATCTTCTACTGGCACTAAGCATGCCTCATGGTTCTAAACAGCCCATCACTTGCATTAAGACTATCACAAAATGAATGAGTACCAAACAAACCCAATCAGAACTTTGCCCTCAAAGCTGTTAAAGCCTCCAATTTCCTAATATTTCCAGACCAGTTGAGTGACTGGCTTAGAAAACATAGGGATAATTAAAGTGACACAAAACAACTGCCCTGTTTAAATCCTAGGGGCAGTTTGTCTAACCTTCTGATCCCAGGGGAAGCTACAGCCACTCAAACACCTGTCTGTGGTCGCTATCCTTCACAAAGTACTCTTCCCAATATATGAGACCATCTATCACATGCACTAACATGGATCCACATTTTACTCTCATTTATGACATCCAGAAAATGCAAATCTTACATCTGCAAATGTAAAACAATTTTGTTGTAGTTGGATGCTCCACCAAAATCATCTACCTGTAAGAAACCAAATATTCTCACCAAGTGAAAACATTTGATACTTCTTGTGAAATGTCTGAAAGACAGAGAAAAAAACCCAGCTCCAATACCTGTAAAAAGAGAATATGCATTACTTTTCCCTTACTGAAAAAAGCCAAAATCAAACAAACCAGCACCAATTTTCTGTTGCATATTTTCTCTGAAAATAAAATAATTTACATTTTTACTATTCCAGAGTCATAATCTCTAACTTCTTTCAACTGAGGAACAACTTAAAAGCACCTCCTTAGGAGTTTCTGTCATTTTGAAAAAAAGACCACTCATCTAAGGTCTTCTCATCTGAGAAATGTCCTGGAAGTCTGTATTGTGCATCTTCCAAGCACTAATAACATTTGTATGTGGTCCTGTTTTATTCTAAAAATCAGTTCTTTCATTTATAGGTAGCTTTCTGAAACTCCCAAATGATTTGGGCAATCTCTGGATCAATTTCAAAGGGTCACTTGATTTTCCTCTCATAGCACATTCACAATATTAACCACACTTAGCATAACACCATCAGGGCCCAGATTTATTATTTCTCTGTGTGATCCAGGGCTTCCATTTTTATTCTCAGAGCTCAAGCATAGTTTTTCAAACACTGCTCCTGCCAAAGGACAGAACAGTGCTTACCTTTTCTACCCCTTTCTTTTTCTCCTTTTAACCTTTATATTCAGATGAATGTCAAGTGCTGACTGCAAACACATTCCATGATGATACCTATTTTCAGTTAAGATACATACTTAGTTTTGGATTCAACTCCCAACCTTTTCAGTCAAAGTTATTTAGGTGGATTCAATCAAGCATGTGATTAGAAATAATACCTCACAAGCAATGAATTCAAACTGTGCAAGTGTGGCAAACTGCTATTTCGACTCTCTGACTTCCAAAGAAGACACTAAAAGCTTCCCTCAACAGACCTGACTTTTGGATTTTAAACACTGCACAGTGACTTAAAATTCCCAATTCCACAAAGGCAACTAATACATGTGTGGCTTCCCTTCATTGGATACCTTCTTTTAAACAACATTATTGAGGTAGTCATGACCAGAAACAAAGAATTTGGACTTTCAGATACTTTTTTGAAGGTGAAACTATCCACAAGGCAGAAATTTTTTGGTTTTGAAGTAAAAATCTACCAGTAATGACACAAAACAAAATAAATGTGTATTAATGATATTAATGATATCTTAGTTTATCTTCAGTTACCCTCTTTCAGAATGGACTACAAAATACAATTGTCAAAAATGGCAGAGCAGAACTTCAGAAAATTGCCTCTCCAAGAAAGAAAAAATGCAGTTTATTCTTCTCCTTAAGTTCTCTTCCTACAAAACAAAAGGTCAAAAATGTTTTGTCTTTCCACTTAACTAAATTAAAAGCTGAATTCCATGTCTAGTCAGCAAAATATTCTGGTATTATTCCATTTGGTTTGTATCAACAGCCTCCAGATAATTTCCTACCTTTAGAAAAATCTACCACATTCGGATCCCTTAACAGGTCCCTGTTTTTTCCCCATCTGCTTTACCAGCCATTTCCCACGCTTTTACTGATACCAGAACACAAACACGGATTTAAAAATCATTATTTCGCAGCAGTGCTCAAGAATTGTGAAGAGCCATGCTTCAACGTCAGTTTTTACAGCTGAGATTCCTGCCTGAGGGAAGTTCAAGTGACTTGCAATAGTTTACTCAGCTATTCATCAGGACATCTGGAGGTGCTCACAGTTCGAAGGTGTTACTAACCTGCCAGCAATCCTAATATATTGACCCAAAAATACTTTTAAATATTGTCCTTTCTGAGATTTTCTCAGGTGCATGTGAAGTGTCCTTTTCAGTTTCCAAAGAAAACTTGCCATACAGTCCTTCTCCCCCTGCTATTCTGCGTCAGCAATAGCTATGCCTATTGTCTCAGGCTGACAGTCCAAGGAAGCAAATCTCAGACTGTAAACACTGAAATCTTTTCAGAACTGTCTTTTAAATCAGAAATAGCACTGAAAAAAATCTAGATCAACTCAAAGAGGATAAACTGTATATGGAATATCTTTCCAATCAGGATTTTTATAGTAAATTGCATTACTTTTTTTTCCCTTAGGCTCTTCCCCTTTCTTGTGCAAAAATTATTAAGGGAGGCTATGTTCTTGTTTAGCATATAATGTATAATGGCTTTAAAAATGTTTCTGAAGACAAGAGTCAGAAAATTCTTGAATATAATTATGAATATACATAAAGGTAACTAGTGTACTTTAATAACCCAATTTCTGTTGTAAGGTTCTAAAAATTCTGTCACATAACCTATGTTCAGTGAAACATTTACCTCCCATATAATTTTTTATAGAAGCTTTCCTCTGTTTGCAATTTTTATTGTCTTCACAGGAGGTATAGATAGGATCATCAGAATAAATTTAACTTATATCTACTAATAGCACCACAATTTTAATATCCATCCAATAAAAAAATATGCTAACAATTCTCCAGCTCTCACTTTTTATGACATATAACATTTTCCCACAAATTCCCACTGTCTAAAAAAGGATAGAAATATTTTTTAAAGTCCTCACAGGCACACTGGGCTCTTTTCAAAAGCACTTAACAACAGCAGGTTTTCCCCTCCTCAAAATTTCAGTCATACGAAACTACAGAGCTATCACTTGGTTTCACAGAAAAATAATAAGCAAAATAATTTTTTAAAAACTAACTTATTTAAAAGATATGTAGGAAAGCAATTTATTACTCCTTAAGTAAGTCCTTCATATACAGCACCATCAGTACTGTATTTAGTTCTAATCTATTACCCTCCGCTTTTACATTTATTAAAGCAAGTGCAATTGAAAGACTATTTTTAGGGGAAGAAGGGAGGGCAACATGACATGTTCAAGATAAAAAGTAATCTAAGCAGTCAGATTTCTTTATCTGAAACTCAACTGAAATCCAAGAATATAAGAAGGAGAAGAATTCATCCTAGAGCTTGACAGCTATTTTATACAAATTTGGGAAATAATCAGATGAAAGAAATGGAATTATTTCATCTGCTGCCCAAGCTGTCCCCTTTACAGATTAAACAAAATGTTTCAAAGAGATACAAACTGCTATTGCCCCTCAGTTATAATACAAAGTAAATGAGAATTTGGGCCCCCAGAATCAATATGCCTGTGAAAATATTCCTTTCTGTCTTAAAAAAAGAATCAGTTAAGGCAAAGAATAAAGGCTACTTGATTACACAAATTATTTTCATAACCCAGACTTTAATTAATCTTGCTTAGTTATGGTCTTCTTTTAGAACAAATAGTCAATAATATTTGAGAATAAATTATTATCTGACTTCCTTCTATAAGTGAAAAGGTATTTGTATCTGATTTAATTACCACATCATATTTTAATTCCCATATTCCCATTTGTTGTCTCTGAATTATTAAATATATACACACCTTTATACTAATTTCTTATGAGAAATACAAAAAGAAAAAGAAATCAAAACACTAAAAAGCAGTTAACCTTCATGCAGAAGTAAGAATCATCATATGGAGGACATATCTTTTCACACCATTTGTGTGCCTCCTGTTTGGGGACGGGTGGAGAAAGATTGATGTTGAGTAAATCATGTGAAATGTATGTCAATGTACTCCCTTTCCTAATATTTATTGGTAATTTACAACTGCATGACATTTGTAAATTTAACAGCTTATCAAAGCATTTGAGTGGAGTCCATCCTGAGTATTCATTAAGTGAAATTAAACATAACTTTCCATAAAGAACTGTAAGTGGCCAAGCCTGCAACCAGCTACCACTACAACAATTTATAGTTGCAATCCTGCCTTATTACTTCCAAAGACATTACAAAAAAATACAGTTGGCAGCTACAAAAAATACTTAGTTCATGTTAAAAACAACTCTGGCAGAAAAATGTTTTATGTCCCTGAAGGATGCACTAGTTCTTCCTTCTCCAGTGGAAAAACATAAGCTAAATACAGGAATACACCACCTCTCTTTATCTGCAGGATAATATTCCCTGCATGCTTTTCTCCCCAGATATTTATGTTCTTTCCGCAAGCACAAGTAGTAAATAAGGCCACTAAGAATTCAGGTAAATGCCATGAAACTATCCGGACTATCCAGATACAAAATTTCCTAGTAACAGTCAACATACTTTAATAAACATGTCCTCCACCTAAAGACATCTCTGTCTCCACAAAATCAAGCACAGAACTACACTGCAAGACACGAAAAAAAAAAAGCCTACCATGAAAGTAAAAGGGGAAAACTACATGTGAAGGTAACTATTCACATCTTTGACATAAATTTTGGAGTTACCTACTACAATTTTTAAAGCAGCTGAGAAGGAAACTGTCAGCTTTTGAAATTCAGCCTTTCTCTAGAAATATCTGTCTCAAAATTATTTTTTTTAAACTTAGAAGACACAAGAAGAAAGTAAAAAACGAGAGTAATTTTTGCTATGAAAATGTCTTGAGATTTACACCTGAGAGTGGATTACACTGAGCAGCATGGGAGATAGTATATGAAAAATTCATAGAAGAGATCTAAAACAACAGAACAACCCTAGAGATTAAAATTTTAAAATATGTTTAGATTTACTTAATGAGGGCAAAGTATTTTTTTGAAGCCTCTACCTCCTCCACAGTGAACTGAATAACTGCAGGAATGGCATGGAAATTCTGGTTTCATTTCTTATTTGGGTGCCAGCATGGCCCTCACTCTGCAGTGATAGCGTGCAGAAGGCAAGCCCTGTGCTCACAACAGGATTTGACGCTTGAGTGAGCCCAAGCAGTCGGAATGGCAGTTGGGAGGTGGAGACATCATCTTAGAAGTAAAACCCTCAGTCCCTCCTGACTCACTGTGATAGATGAGTGGTTTGGACACCCTGCACAGACCCCTCTGGGCACAGCACTGTAAGGTCTTTCGTTTTATGTGCAGTATGTGTTGTCTTGTGTGTTATTGCTCCAGATAGACTGGAGTGAGTTGAGATGGAGGCCACAGAAACCATCATGGCTACAGCACATTCCTGTACTAGACACCTCTGGAAGTCCCTTCCAAGCAGGACTGTCCTGAGATCCAGCAGGCAAGTGTCACACTTTTGACAGACAGCTCATTAGCCATGTCCCAGGCTGAACTCCAACAAGCTATTCCAAAGCACACCTCTCCCACCAAACCAAAAATGGCAGATTTCAAAACATACCCTACTATTAACTCCACTTGTAAATATTGGCTACTATTGACCAAGCTGTAAACATGGTCAGTGACCTGCCACTTAGAGATACAAGCAGTGTGATGGGATCCACCCACAGGTCCCAGGAAGCCATCACCTAGCTACTTCCCATCATTTATTAGCATCCTGGGGGGTAGGTCCCAGTTCACCTGAGGCTGGCAAATACAACATCATCTGAGAGGGTCAGGATCCAGGGAACTGCAAGACTGTCAGTCTGACATTGACATGGAAAGGTCATGAAGCAGATGTCCTGAGTGCCATCACACAGCACAGACAGCACAACCAGGAGATCAGGCCCAGCCAGCACAGGTTTAGGAAAGATAGGTACTGCTCAGCTAAGCTTGTCTCCCTCTATGAAAAGGTGTCCCGCTCAGTGGGTGAGGACGGCT